>NW_026727759.1:0-42074 GCF_029784015.1 Lycium ferocissimum
AGTGCGTTCGTAGCGTGTTTTTATGTGGGTCTGTGTATGTGGTTTATGAGAAGATGGCCTCGGGAGTGGTTCGGGATTCTGTTGAGACTTAGAAATTTTATTGGGAATCTGGTACCTGGTGTACGCAATGCGGCACGGTGCCATCAATGCCGCACCACCGTGGCGGTGGGATGGCCTCGGGCGGCAGTATTTACGCCCACCGCCCCCAACGGTCTAGGAAGGCGTTGGGACGGTGGTGCCGTGGCGGTATCGGGCCTGTTATTTCATTAACTGTATATTAAATAAGCCCTTAGTCTATCATTTATTCCCATTACGAAAATTGAGCTCTTGGGGACTGTTTTAGAAGAATCTTGGAGAAAACTCTTCGTGGTAAGTCTTGCTAACCTCTTTACTAATTCCTTGTTCCTAATCATCATAGAATTCCTCTTTCCTTGTTAGTTCCTTAGTAATGGAAGATAAAAGTGGAGTTAAAGAATATTTTACTTAGGCTTTTAAATGTTGAAATTGATTGGGTTTATGCTAAATTATGATGTATCTAGGGATGTTAATCATATATCTTCCGTTATTAGTGTTGAATCCTTGAATCAAAGAGGTAGGGTTTATACCCAAAATTTGGGGTTTTGCTTGAAATTCGAAATTAGGTGAATCCTTGAGTTAATTTAGCAATTAATTGTTTGGTTTTGATCACCTAGTGCTTAATTTGATATTTTACTCCCGAATTTCTCATTTTGACCTTGTGGGCGCCGTTTTCCCAAATTCTAGGGTTGGTTTTGACCTAGTTTGAATGATAGCAATATAGGTATCGTTCTTCATGGTTTCTAATCTAGATTTCGAATATGCCTAGACTTGTTTGATCTTGAGGCTCAGCGGAAGGGGAAAGCGAAAGAGTGATTGTTGGTGCTTGTTGTTCGGCCATCTAAGTAGGTTATGGCTTACCTTTGTTGAGACTTCGTATAGCGAAGCATATATTTAGATTATATTGTCGAAGAAAGCATGTAAACCTTTGGGTATGAAGTTGGGATGGATATTGCTTTAGGTTAGGCCCTGTTGCATGATTGGGGCTAGCCACCCCGTTGTGTTGTGACTTAATTGTTCTATTGCATTAGCTTGATGCCATGTGTTGTTAGTAGATAACGAAATCTGTTCTCCCATCTTGATTGTGATGTTGTAGTATCTTACGGGTGGATGTTGATACGAGGATAGAGTTCTATATGACTTGTGTAGTCTTTCATGATATTGATGATGATGTGGTTGATATTACTATTGTTATTATTGTTGTTTTGTTATTATTGTGATTTCGGGCTAGGTATATAAATAGGGGAGATGCTGTCCGAATTTCGACAGATTTTAAAAGGAATTAATTTGCGAGCTTAAGACAAGCATATGATGATAAGCCTAATGATAATATGAATTCTCTTGAATGTAGATTTATGAGCTTGGGAGGATAAGCGTTAAATAGTTAAAGTTAAGGCGACAGAAAAGGTATGTTAAGGCTAAACTCTTTCTTTCTAAAAGCACGATTCCTCTCTTATGAACCTATACATGTTTTTCATAATGTCCTTGTTCCCAAAAGCTAGAGATTCATGATTCTTAGAGTTCTTATGATGCTAAAGATAAGTATGTTTTATGATGATAATGTTGATGATGATGATCCTAATTCTAGGAATTCCAAAGTTTATGGTTTTAATGCTATCATGAGATTGTTGACTATATTTCATGATTTCCTTGATTTTACTCATTGTTGTTGATCTCACCTCATGATAATTTTTCCTTCGGGGTGAGATATAGTGATGATGATTGTTCTATAATATAAATCGGAGGTTACCGACCTTACGTCACTCCGATAGAGTAACTCCTATATATATATATATATATATATATATATATATATATATATATATATATATATATATATATATATATATATATATATGGGGAAAGGTGAGGCGTTATATATGCATAACCCACCGATCGTTGGTTTATTATAATATCGTCCCGGACGCGGGATATATGGATAAATGGATCGGGCCGTTCGTTCCACGGCAATATATATATATATATATATATATATATATATATATATATATATATATGATGATATGATATATGGATTAGGATGCACTTTTCGCAGCAATATAAAATATTTATGGATCGGGCTGCACGTTCTGCAACACTATTATTTATATATATATGAGGAATGGTTTTTTTAAAAAAAGAAATCTAAGCATGCATGGTATCCGCCTTATAAGGCAATCAGATGTACAGGTTATCTTTATCTTATGTTATGTTCTATATTTCCTATTATGTTTTTATTCATGCCTTACATACTCAGTACATTGTTCGTACTGACGTCCTTTCTTGTGGACGCTGCGTTCATGCCCGCAGGTAGATAGGTACACAGATTTGACCCGTAGGTTATTTATCAGTGGATTCTCAAGAGCATTCCACTTACTTCGGAGCTGCAGTCTATTGGTATTGGTCCTTATGGTCACTTGTATTCTATGTAGTGTCTCGTAGACATGTGTGTATAGTTAGACATTGCATAACCCTATCGGTCCATATCATTGTATAACATTTTTGTAGCCTTGTCAACTGGTGATGATGGACATAACTGTTGAAGTTTATATAGAGATGTGCCGTTATATTGTGATATATGTCCTTACAGATCATGATATCCAGGAGCTATCTTTATGGTCCACCCAGAAATGTTTATGAGATGTATGTTTAGAGGTGCTCGGTGTGTTAGCTCCGGGTGCCCGTCATGGCCCTCTGGTTGGGTCGTGACAAAAGTGGTATCCGAGCAGTTCGTCCTAGGGTGTGTGTACGAGTCGTGTCCAGTAGAGTCTTGTTTATGGGTGTGAAGCGCGCCACACTTATAAACAAGAGGTTGCAAGGGCATTTAGGAATGATTAACCTTTATTTCTCATCTTAGTTCATGTCGTAGAGCTAAATTATAGGATCGGATGTCTCTGATTCTAACCCTAAATGTTTTGATTATGGATAAGCAGTTGATTATGCCACTATAAGGTAATTGATGAGAATTGAAGTTGTTACTCTGGAAGGTATATTTCCTGTCTTATTGATATTGATAGACTGTGATATGAGAACTTGAGGTAAATGTTACGGGTATTGTGATCGCCCTGTGAGGTAGTGGATGTGTTTTCTGGGCTGTGTGCAGGAATGAGGCAGTAAGAAGTATAAAGGAAACTTTGCCGATATTTTTTACAAATTGAATAGTTTGAATGTCTAGGCTATAGAGAAAGGATGAAGGGAAAATATGACAATCAGATGTTTGGTAAGTCATGATTGAATGAACCATTATGAGACGCTTTCAAAGAGAAGTTTTAGAATGATTTTAATTTAAGGGAAGAACCCTGGAGGGGAAAAATGATTAGTAATTAAAGGAGTTGGAATGAGTACATTCGAGATTTTGGAAAATTAAGATTTATTGAAGATATAGGGAACGTTGATATTAAGAATTCAAATGCAGTATTATGATTTATAAATTGGTGAGTAAGAGACAACGAAAAGATATTGATATGGGGAAGGAAATTAACGAGTAGGGGAAACTTTTACCCTAGAAGTTTATACATACATAAGACCAGGACGGGTTGATGACAGGCGCACAGACTCATTGTATCGGACTTTCCTATATGATGTGAGTTTACATTGGGATTCAGAAGTCACCAGTTATTCGACTTCAAGGGGGTTTCTGAGTATTTGATAGTTAGTACTATTCTGAGAATCATTATGGCTAAGTTACTTCGGGTATTAATGATGACCTTGAACTCAAGAATGAGAAATTGATAGGTAAGTTGGAATGTAATTATGATTGCCTTCTAGATTGCTTATATAACTTCTAAATGTGATGTTGCGTGGCCGACAAAGGAAGTAGAGATTGTATCAACCTTAGCAATATGTGGTGTATTTCTAGCTAATCCTTATAAGACGGATTCGCCTCAATTTTTTTAGACGGGTGTTGTGAAGGTTATTCGATGATAGAGAAATTATGTGCGATGTCGTTATGTGTAAGGAAAGAAGAGAGTAGGTGTACAAGTGAAGATAAAATATCGCAAGGATCGATTCGGTGGCTACATGAAAGTAAAGGATGTGAGGTTGATTATTTTAGACAAAGGGGCAGGGTACAAGTATAAGTAAAGATTTTTAAGTAAAGTTGTATCGCCAGGAGTTACAATTAGGATGTAGGAAGGTATGCTATGAAGGCTTACAAATTTAGACATACGCAAAAAGAATATGAGAAACCAGAATAGCCCGAGGAAAATTGGGAGCATATGAGCTTTACAATTAGAATTCTCTAGCTAGCTAGACAAAAAGAGAGGGCGGATATATTAAAGCCACAGATTCAGGATAAGATCAAATGGTAATGGGATATCTCACAAGAAAAAGGTATTGAAAAGCGATAAAAAATAATAGTTCACGAGTGGCTACATCAAGTATTATGTATACCCTTTTGATTGATGTTACGACATGTTAAAATTATTTATTGTGCTATATGTCAAAATTGAGGTAGCAAGTGCCAGAGAGAATCAGGATTGGTTTTCTCGAGAATTAAAGTAGGATAGCGGTAACGCAACCAACAATGTAAGAAGGAGCATTAGGAAAAAGAAGGCTATAATATCATGAAGGGGAGAGAAACTTGGACAAGGAAAATGTATATCCATTAAGGGTCAGGTAATATATATTTGAGGAAAAGGTTAGGATGAAAGCAGGAAAGCAGACGATAGGATCAAATTTAAATAAATCAATGGGAGATAGAGTAATGTTATACGTGACAAGGGATGAACGTGAAGACCCTGGAACCAACCTGTACGTCTTTATAATTAGAACCAAGGAGGTTGTAAATAATAAATAAAGGTGCATCCTTGAGAAGAAATAAATAGATCTTATGAGAGCGACGAGGGAATTTTAAACTCCTAAGATTTAACTAGGAGAATGGATGTGAACCTATGATTGGTACGCCTATTTAAGCGAAGAAAGTACCTTAATAAGAGATTTTCAGCGTCAAGAGGGATTCTCACTCATAACGGAACACTCCAAGGTTTCCTAACCTAAGAGTAAAGGATGACTAACAGAAACAGGCGTTGTACGAGTACAGGAAAATAAAAGAAACTATGAGGACTAAAGGAAGGAGGAGGTGTCAATGAAATGGTTAAAGGGAATTATATGGCTGCCGACAACAAGAAGAAGGTTAGTGAATCAGTAGGCTTGCCCAAGGGAAAACAAATTGAAATTATAAGACAATGGTTGTGTGAAAGAAGCAAAGATGCGATCATGAAGAAAACCGAGAAAATTCGAGATATATATCTATATATGTGTGCACAAGTTGTAGTATCATAAAGGAAGATGAAGACTCGATGAAAGAAGAAAGGAAAGGGTGTGCATTGTGAGGATTTCACGATAAGAACAAGAACCAACAGAACACTAGAAGGACTATGATGCATAGCTGTGATGCAAACAAGTAGTTAAGAAGAATTACGGGACAAAATGAGCTAAGATAATGAAAAGACGAGTCATAGGAATGGATGGTGTAGAATATCAACTTTTAATGGTATAGTATAGACATAAATCGAAATTGGGAACCCAGAGCAAGGAGAATTTCAAGGATATTAAGAAGATAGTCGTGGAGAAAGACTAGGGCTAAAAGAGCGTAGTATAGTCGGACACTCCATAAGGGGCCTAATGAATTCCGATGTCCCCATCAATTCATTAACCTAGGGGACTACTAGTCATGAGAGGTAGAACTGAAAAGACAATAAAGAAGGGATTTGAATTGTATCCGATATGTATAAGCATTTTGATTTGATACAAGAACTCAACTAGAAAAAAGGCAAACAAGTTAAACCATGCAATGACAAGAACTCCAGCATTATATGGAATAGAGGAGATGAAGGATCATTAAGGTCGGCCAGATGACTATCAAAGACGGTTAACACTCAAAGGTTACGGTATATGAGAACATCCTTTAAAAAGGGGGAAGAACAAATTCAGTTCTAAGATGAGCTACAATATTCCGAAGCTCAAGAGAGGGAAATATATTGGATTGAAGGAGTCAAATTTCGAGATGAACCGATATGTCAAGAATGTGCTAAAGAAAAGTGAGAATGGATTAAATGTAGGTATATCATGAGACAAATCAAGGAAGGAGAATGAGTTTCATCAATGCGACATGTTATGTCTCCGGACTATGGTTCGAAACGCTTGTACCGGAGAAATTTTGGTTACATTTAAGTGTGCAGTAACGTACTCCGAGAGGTAATGAAAGGAGTAAGAAGGGTTTGTAAGCTGACCAGGGAGTAAGTATAAAGGACAATCTGGAATACAAAAAGGGAAAAAAACTTAGCACTAGAAGAGATAAAAGTTTTAACAAGAGGAATAATTATAAGGAGTTCAATGATCTCCAAAGGAAAGGGAGATAGTGTGCCTATGGATAGCAAGACAGTACTGCTACCTGAGACTAGAAAGTACCTCACAGGTCGTGGAGTCACAAGTCGCCGGTCATATGAAATGTGAGAGTATATGTTATAGAACCATATAGAAAATTGTCATGATGCAATGGCCGACAAAAATGGTGTGAGGACAACGATAGGGAGTCAAAGAAAAACATAGACTAATTTAAGTCTCAAATGATCACCGGTACAAGAGAATCAAGGACTTAAGAAGAAAGCATACTCTTATCAAAAGGAAGTTATGATTAAGTAGGATTTTATCTTAGTTCCATATTTATGAGTTTATATTGCAATTATGCTAAAACTGAGGAGAGGAAATTGTAGGAAAAGCTCAAGTATGAATAGGATGATATTGTAAGGAATTAATTAAAGAGTCTGACCAAGGAATTAAAAAGAGATGATATGGTATGTATTCAAGGTCGACGAGTATAACAAGGGATAATCTAAAATAGCACCAAAGAAGCAAGCAAGGAAGGGTGCTATATCTGAACAACAGAATTTATCTACTAGTAGAGAAATAAGGAGCAAGGCAAAAGAGTACAACAATTAAGAGTGCTCACAGATTGGCAGGGAGCCGTAGCAATCATGAGTTAAGACCATATTAATGGCAACAGGTCCCAGGACAGTAACTAGATATCAATTGATCACTGAGTACATATATAAAAACATGAGGATATGGAACTAATGAATGAGTTCGACAGAGAATTGGGTGGATACGAAAGAAGACTAATGAGCCCATAGTATAAGAGCATGGAGATCAGGAACTAAAGGAGGACAACCATTTCAAGAAACTAATAAAAGCGTCGTAAGCTCGCAAGCTACAACATTCGAGGACGAATGTTCCTAAGGGGGGAAGGATGTTACACCTCGCATTTTTAGAGTATGAGCATGCCATGTGCTTCACCGTATTAATGGAGTATCAGAGACTCCCATGAAGTTTTGGAAGGTACAAGCCATGGGAAGTTCGTAACAATGAAGTAAAGGATGAATTACAATCTCGTAAGTCATAACTGGGAAGGAAAACCTTGAAACCAAAGGATATGACTATTATCAAGTATGATTAATGATAAATATCATGTATGAAGAGTTTTGGAAGATTCCGGGACCAAGCAAATTGAACAAAATAAGTTTGTCAAAAATTTGGGTCAACTTTGGAGGGGTATATCTCTAGGTATATTAGGAGTTTTAAGGTGTTTCAAAAGCATAAAATGAATTTCGTCGAGTCTAGTTTCCAACGCAACAAACCGCTCATCAAAACGACATTAGAGTAAGGAGTTATGACCATTTTAAGATAACCCCTCAAACTGTCAAATGGCTTCCACGGGTCCCACTTGGGATGGTCGGTTCCACCGTTTTTCAAGGGGTATAAAAACCCCCCATAAACCCCATATTTTCATCATTTTACATTCTCATGAGTCCTATAAACCTCTTAACACATCCCCCAAACATTTATAGCCCATTAAATCAAGGATTAAATAAGATTACACCAAACTAGTCCATGAAAGGTGATTGTTCTTGCTTCTACTTGATGTTGTGGTGAGTTTGGTCTTGAAGAAAGTTGGTGTGGCTAAATTTCTTCAAGTATAAGGTATGTTCTTTATCCTATTTCTTATGTTGAGTTGATTTGAAGGTTTAGCAAGTCTTAAAAGTGAAAATAGTTATGGAGGAAAGGTCATAAAGTGTTGTGTTTATGGACTATTTTGAGCATGTTGCGGCCATGTGGTTGGGCTGATTTAAATGTATATGTATGGTATCTAATGTCTTTGGTGTGTTGATGAGATTATGCTCCTTGATTGGGAAGGAAGGAAGTGTATATTGTTGTTGTATGTTGAAAAATATCGTGTGGGATGTTTTATGGAATATTTTGGTATTGATGATGATGTGGTTGATATTAGTATTTCTATTGTCGTTGTTTTGTTGGTATTGTGATTTCAGG
This sequence comes from Lycium ferocissimum, assembly GCF_029784015.1. Lineage (NCBI taxonomy): Eukaryota > Viridiplantae > Streptophyta > Magnoliopsida > Solanales > Solanaceae > Lycium > Lycium ferocissimum. The sequence continues at coordinate 8,404 of NW_026727759.1, forward strand.
CTATGGATATAAACAGGGGAGATGGTGTCCGAATTTCGGTAGATTTTAAAAGGGATTAATTTGAGGGCTTAAGACAAGCATATGACGATAAGCCTAGCAATAATATGAATTCTCTTGAATGTAGATTTATGAGCTTGGGAGGATAAGCATTAAATAATTAAAGTTAAGGCGACCGAAAAGGTACGTTAAGGCTAAACCCTTTCTTTCTAAAGGCATGATTCCTTTCTTATGAACCTATACATGTTTTCCATAATGTCCTTGTTCCCAAAAACTAGAGATTCATGATTCTTAGAGTTCTTATGATGCTAAAGATAAGTATGTTTTATGATGATAATGTTGATGATGATGATCCTAATTCTAGAAATTCCAAAGTTTATGGTTTTAAAGCTATCATGAGATTGTTGAGTATATTTCATAATTTTCTTGATTTTACTCATTGTTGTTGATCTCACCTCATGATAATTATTCCTTCAGGGTGAGATATAGCGATGATGATTGTTCTATAATATAAATAGGAGGTTACCGACCTTACGTCACTCCGATAGAGTCGTAGCTTTTATTTGGGCTCTCATGCATGCATATATATATATATATATATATATATATATATATATATGTATATATAGGGGATATGGGGAAAGGTGAGGCGGCATATACGCATAACCACCGTGTTGTTTATTATGATATCATCCCGAACGCGGGATATATGGATAAATGGATCGGGCCATTCGTTCTGCGGCAATATATATATTTATCTATAATGATGATATGATATATGGATCGGGCTGCACGTTCCGCAGCAATATAAAATATTTATGGATCGGGCTGCACGTTCCGCATCACTATTATTTTTATATATATATATGAGGAATGTTTTTTTTTTAAAAGAAAGCTAAGCATGCATGGTATCCGCCTTATGAGGCAATCAGATGTACAGGTTATCTTTATCTCATGTTATGTTCTATATTTCTTATTATGTTGTTATTCATGCCTTACATACTCAGTACATTGTTCGTACTGACGTCCTTTCTTGTGGACGTTGCATTCATGCCCGCAGGTAGACAGATACACGGATTTGACTCGTAGGAGATTTATCAGCGGATTCTCAGGAGCACTCCACTTACTTCGGAGCTACAGTCTATTGGTATTGGTCCTTATGGTTACTTGTATTCTATGTAGAGGCTCGTAGACATGTGTGTACAGCTAGACATTTCATAACCCTACCGGTCCATATTATTGTATAACATTTTAATAGCCTTGTCGGCTGGTGATGATGGATATAACTATTGAAGATTATATAGAGATGTGCCTTTATATTGTGATACATGTCCTTACAGATCATGATATCCAAGAGCTATCTTTATGGTCCACCCAGAAATGTTTATGAGGTGTATATTTAGAGGTACTCGGTGTGTTAGCTCCGGGTACCCGTCATGGCCCTCTGGTTAGGTCATGACAGTGGTGTACACTGACCATGCTGTGTTGAGGTATCTGATGACAAAGAAAGAAGCTAAGCCGCAACTGATTCGTTGGGTCCTTTTGTTACAAGAGTTTGATTTCGAGGTAAAAGATCGAAAGGGGTCCGAAAAGTAGGTTGCTGATCATCTCTCGAGGCTTGGAGAGACTTGATATTAAAGATGCATTTCTAGATGAGCAAGTTTTGGCGGTATCTATGCAAGTGGCACCTTGGTATGTGGATTTTGCTAACTACTTGGTGACTGGTATCATTCCTGACGAGGTCAAATCTTCTCAGAAAAAGAAATTTTTGCGGGATGTTCATCAGTACTATTGGGATGAACCATACCTCTTTAGAACTTGCACTGATAATATTATTCGGCGTTGCGTTTCAGAGAGTGAGATATTAGAGATTCTGAAGGCTTACCACAACTCTCCAGTCGGGGGACATCATAGGGGTATGAGAACTGCTGCAAAGGTTCTCAAATGTGGTTATTATTGGCCTACTCTCTTTTATGATGCTTATTTGATGGTGCGTTCTTGTGATCAGTGCCAACGACAGGGGAATATTTGTAGGAGGCAAGAGATGCCTATGAACTTTGTAATGGAAGTTGAGGTGTTCGATGTTTGGGGGATAGATTTTATCGGACTCTTTGTAAGCTCCGATGGCATGAAGTACATCTTGGTGGCTGTTGATTATGTCTCTAAATGGGTAGAAGCAGTGGCTTTACCTAATAACGAAGCCAAGAGTATCATGAGGTTCTTGAAAAAGAACATTTTTACTCGTTTTGGTACCCCAAGGGCGATAATAAGTGATGGTGATTTTCACTTTTGTAATAGAGCCTTTGCGGGATTGATGGAGAAGTATGGAGTTAAGCATAGGGTTGCAACCGCTTATCATCCTTAGACAAGTGGGTAAGTTGAAGTCTCTAATCGGGAAATAAAGAGTATTTTAGCAAAAACGGTGAATGCGAACATAACTGATTGGGCTCGCAAGCTCGATGATGCTCTATGGGCTTACCAGACTGCATTCAAGACTCCGATTGGGACTTCACCTTTCAAACTAGTTTTTGGTAAAGCATGTCACCTGCCAGTTGAACTCGAACATAAGGCCACGTGGGCCTTGAAGAAATTGAACATGAATTGGGAAGAAGCGACCAAACTCAGGTTGTTTCAGCTCAACGAGATGGATGAGTTCCGCTATCAGGCCTATGAAAGTGCAGCGTTATACAAACAGAGGATGAAGCAGTATCATGACAAAAAGATCCTGAAGAGAAAATTCTACAAGGGTGATCCTGTCCTCATTGTTTAATTCTAGATTGAAACTGCTACCGGGCAAATTGAAATCACGGTGGTTAGGTCCCTTTGAAGTGGTTAGTGTCTCACCCCATGGAGCTATTGAATTGAAGTCCGAAGATGGAACTCGGACATTTAAGGTGAACGGGAAGAGGGTGAAGCACTACCATGGTATGATTTTGGGGGATAAAATTGTTGCTGATATCGGTTGAAGCACCTTGGAACGAATGCTGACTCGGCGAGTACCGACCAAGAGTAAATTGGTAACACCGTCGTGCTACAGTGTTAAATTAAGTGCTTCTTGGGAGGCAACCCAAGTTTAAATTTTTGTACTTTTGTTTTTTTTAGGTTGTTATTTTTTTTTTTTAAAACAGGTGTTGAGTGCGCAGGAATTGAAACTCGAAAAACTAGCAAAGTAACACCAGAGCACAAAGACGGGCCGCCGACATGTTGACGGACCGTCAATGTATAATGATGGTATGTAGAGTTGGAATTCTGAGAGTTAGCAACTGCTACTCTACAGGTAAGCAAGTCAACGAGTAGGTCGACGGACCGTCAACACATGGACGATACCGTCGATGTGTAAAGATGGTTCGTCTTTTTACTCGTCAACAGGTTAGGGTTTTCTTGTAATTTTTTATTGTAAATACGCAATGACGAGTCGTCAACATGTCCATGACTCGTCCAAAACATTTGAAAAAAAAAAACAAGAAAAACTAAGCAGTCGTGTTTTTTTTTAAAAGAGAAATAACGGGCAGAGGTTTTATTTTTCAAATTCCCACCATCCGTCTGTCACTCTCCCTTAAACTCTCCATATATCCTAAATTCCCTCCATAACTCCGAACTAATTCCTCCACAGTCCTTCACCCATTAAAACTCCCAAAACACCCCATTCTCACCCCAATTGAAAGTACAAGTTTGCCTCTGCACTAGTTGCGAAAATCTGCTAAATTGTTTCTTAATTTTTAGTCAAGTATTCTTCTACTTCTTCACACAAACAGGTATGTTAAGTTAATTTCGGCCCTTTCTTGGTTTTACTTTAGTGGTTCTGTTCGAAAATCTCTAAATAGTTGTACCTAGGGTTCCTAGCTTAATGAATATAGAGAATGGGAACTAGTTGTGTGTTTATACCATGATTAAATCAGTTGGGGTTGTGTTAAATGGGTTGAGGGTAGTGATATGTGTGATTTTTAATGCAAAGGGTAGAGATCATGACCTAGGGTTTGTACTTGTTGAATGAAATCCATGCTTAAATTAGCGAAATTGTGAAATTATTGGTTGGAGGAAGGGAATTTGGTATGATTGCTGATTAGTAGGACTCGTGGGAACGAGAATATCGTACCCCTATTGAGTCAGCGGGCATGTTGATCAACTTGTTGATTCATTGTGCCCGCCAATGGTCCGTAAAAGAGGAATTCTGATGATCATGCAATTTGAGGAGAGTGAAGTCTGAGTAACTCCAACGGGTTGGAGGGTATTTCGATTAAAAATCTCAGTTTGATATCATTATACCCATCAAGCAAAACCCGAATAATTACCAAAAGTCAAAAAGGTCAATGATGAGGGTGAAGTCTGAGTAACCCGAAGCCCCACAACCCCAAATGTGCAAAATAACTGATTATGTGTTCTCTGATTGATTGGAGTTAAAAACCCGAAACCAAATCGAAGTCTGTAAACTGATAAGTTGCTGCTGCCAGGACCGTAAACGTGTCGATGGCATCGTCGACAGGTCTACGGATCGTCTTTATACAAAGATGGTACCGTCGAGCTGTTCGGCGATCCGTCACCAGGTTCGACGGTCCGTCAAAGCGCAACGACGGTCTGCAGACTTCAAACATCAGAGAACTGATAATTTTTTTCTGAAACTAAATGTGTTTGATTTCACTCGTACAGATTAACTAGATTTTGATCTTTGATAATTACAGGTATGGCGCCACCCAAGTTGACTACTACCCGAGGGGTGGTGCGAGGCAAACTCAAAGAACAACGGGTCGAAGGAGGCCCAATGGCGAATTCACACCTGAGAGACGAAAGATCGGATGATGAGTCGAGGGTTATGCCCCCGAGGAAGAACGGGGTTGCCGTTCCCTCTTGGAACGGGCGGTGTCATTATGCACTCCTACACCACCCGGTTCCTCCCCGGTCGACAAGAAGGGATCATCTACATCCCAGGTCGGTGATGGATCCGAGGAAGGAGGGTTTGGAGGGCTACACGGAGATGCCTCACCTGCCGTACGAGCACAGTCTACTAAGGATCTTTGCTCAGTCCTCTCAGGCACCTTCTAGTTCCTAGACCCGTCAGAGCTCACAGCCTCGTGATGATACTGATGCTGATGAGGCTGGGGCTCGGGAAATCAGAAGCAAGAGGCTTGAGGACCGTTTTTCTGTTAAGGGTGCCAGGGAGCTGTATGAGTATGGCATTGAACTAAAAGGTGATGACACCCAGCATGAAAACTACACCATAAATGAAGAGCGGCGGATCAATTTTGAGGGGCTTGAGATCTTACCCAGGGCCAGAGAGCTCATTCGCCATTATCAGCTAGAGTTTATGCAGGAGCTGCCTGGGGATTATTGTCCAATTTTGGTATGAGAGATATATGCCGCATATGGGGCCTTGATCAAGAAAGTCAGAAAGAGGCGCCAGAAACTGCGGGAGTTAGAGCCACTGAGAGAGGTTGAGATCAGAGGGGTGAGTGTTGATATATCTTCCCAGGCTATCAACAAAGTATACTTTGGCGATAATTACACATCCTCGAGACAAACAATTGAGTTGGAAGACAAGTTTCTTAGACGCAAGGAGCAGTCCGTCAGGGACTGGGTAGCCATAGTGGTTGATCGTCCAAGCAAGAGGGCTGAGTGTACTAACTTGGCCAAGCGGATAGTGAAGAGATGGTTGACATTGGAGAGCAAGTTTTGGTGGAGTGTGGTGCATTTGCGGCTTCTCCTCACTCAGGCCGATAATGCACTTACGGTTAACAAACGAGGTGTTGTTCCTACATTGATGTGTAGATATCCGATTAATTTTGGAGCTTTGGCGAGTGCTGAGATTCAGTTGATGGCTTCCCAGCTCAACACTTCACTGATATATCCATGCCTGATTACAGAGCTTGTTCGGAGGTCACAGGTGTATTTTATCCATGATATCGACTACCGAATTACAGCTTCGTCGATTTATTCTATCGAGAAGAACAACAACGAGGCTGTCGATGATGGCCAAGAGGAGGCAGATGGGTTCCCAGTGGAACTTGGAGGGGTACCCCTACCTCAGGAGCTGGTTCATCCAGGGGCAGTGGGTGACTGCACGAGGGAGTTGCACGCACTCTGCCACTATTGACCGAGACTGTCGAGGCGCGGATTACGAAATTCCGGCACTAACGACCGGTGATGCTTCCGTTGAGACTCGAGGCTGGCCGTTCCGAGCCACGGACTTCGGTTCCCATAGCCCACGAGGCCAGACCCCCGCGGCCCGGCGGGCCGAGTGCCCACGGCCAAGTACGGCCCGAGTTGACCTCTATGCTTTCTCGATGGACAACTTTAGAAAATTTACAAAACAGGCAGCTACAGCGGACCAGCAGTCGAAGATCATAGTGGCCCAGCTCGATGATTATGTGAGGACGAGTGTGAACTAGGCAGTAGAGCCTGTGAGGTCAACACTATCAGCTCGGCAGGATGGGTTTGAGATTAGATTGACAGCATTGGAGATGGCCTGCCTGACCACTTCCACTGATGCTTTGAGGGAGGAGTTGGAGCAGCTTAAGGCTGATGTTTTATTGTTGAAGGCTCGTGATCCAAGACTAGTAGCAGCACCACCATGTGTTTCAGTGGAGATTAAAGAGAAGCTTCCAGTGGTGCAGTTAGTTGTGCCTACCACGGCAGGTGGTCAGGGAAAGAGAAAGAGGTTGGCTCTTGATGAGGAAGAGGCGGTAGAGGAGGTGAGAGAGATTACTCAGTCGAGAGGTTTGAGTCTAGAGGAGCAGCACATGGAAGCGGCCATTCAGAGATCTCTTGTGGAGAATTTCTCTTTTGGGACCATAGGAGCCACTTCGAGAAGTGCTCCAGTTGGCATGCCATTGCCACCGCCCCTTCCTTCCCCGATGCCCCGGTATGACTATTGATCCTTGTAGGTGCTACCGCCGACGACGTAGCCATTGATACTACTGCTGGTGCGGTTGCACCACTTGATGCCTCGTAGACCGATGAACCGTGAGAGGAGCAGCGCGCCTAGTTCGCCACAGGTATTCCTACTCTCTTGTTTTACTTTTACTACATTGGGGACATTGCAGTCTTTTTCAGTTGGGGGTGGGAGTATTTGATTTGTTTATATTGTATATATATGTTTAGGACCCCCTCGGCTTTTTTTTTTCCATGGTTCTTTTCCTGAGGGGTTTATTTCTTGTTGAACCTGGAATGTTTAGGATGTGTTTAGATAAAATAGAGTAATTTTGACTTATGTGGTGGTGGTTTGGTTAACTTAAGGCTGTCTTGTTTGTTTTGATTTGGGAAAAAATTAGCCTCTCCAAAATTTTGGAAAACTTGGACTTGGTTGTATAATTGACATGCATGCTTCTTTGTGTGACATTTAGATTATTGAGTTACCTTGTGTGCGAAATTATAGCGGGGAGACTAGTGTGTTGACAATTCTGATGCCATGTATGTTGAGGTTTTGTAGATATATTCTCTAGTTGTGTATGTAATCTAGAACTTGCCTGGTTAGTCTTGCCTGCATTCTGAAGATAAGTGAAGCTCTAAAATGATCTTAGGCCCTGTTTGTGTTAGGAACCCCTGTTTAGCCTAAATATAAGCCTACCCATAGATTAATATCCCTTGTTAGCCATTTTGAGCCTTAAAACCTATTCTTTGACTAGCCATAATAAGCTGATACCCTTTCTGAATATCCCTCTCTTTGCACCCGGTCCCTCCTGGCACTAAAATAATAAGATTGAGGCTAAAAGCCTAAGTTGGGGTGAGAGGTGGAATAAGGGGAACATGAGGCATAAGCCTAAAGTGGGGTAGAAGTGAAAAAAAAGGCAAACAGACAAACGGTGTGGTAAGTAGAAAAAAAAAAACCGAAAAAAAAAAAAAGAAAAACAAACAAAAGTGGGTAAAAGAAAAAATAAAGAAAAAAAATATAGAAGTATAATCCTACCCAATACATTACAAAAAACCTAGTGAGGCAATAAAAGTCGAAAAAAGGGATTTGCAGCTTAACTAAAAGTCATGTGAGTGCTTCTCGTCTTTGTCTTTTGCACGTGCGCATATATGTTGATCGACGGACCATCGAAGTGCCTCTACGATCGAAGTCGCTATGGCGTTTGAAACTAGTTGTCATCAAATCGTCGTTGTCATGCACGTCCGTTTTGTCTTTATTGGGGGGAGAGTCATTGTGTCACATGATCGTACCACACACAGACGCTTTTACTTTGACGAGACCTTGACTTGCTTGAGCTCAAGCAAAGAAAAGTGCCATGAAAAGGGCACATCTAATACTTTAACTCTAAGTTTTACTTGTTTTCGAGCAAGTTTGTGTTAGTTTGATTGTTTTGTTATTCCGATTTTAACTAATATAAATACCTATTTAGGTTTTTATTTTTCATGATCGACATATGGAGTTTTAGAAAAATACTTGTAGTAATTACTTTTGAGTTGTTATTACTTTTGAAGATTTTCCGAGTTTAGACTTGTAGTAATTACTTTTGATTGTTATTGCTTTTGAAGACTTTCAAGTTTTATTCGTAAGTTTAATACCAAATTCAACAATCTTTTATTGTTTTCTTGTTGCCATGAGTAGCTAAACACCTTTACTAAGGTTGTGAACCCAAGGATGGGTGTGTTGTGATTGGGGATCGTGAATGATATACGCATAATGGATTGTTAGGGTTTATTTGTTCTTCGTTTTCATCATATAGTTAGTGGTTGCAAACATTAGCTAATGCCATAAACTTTAGTTTATTTGAGGAAATAACTAGGGTTAGGTTAGAACAAATACCAAGAACTCAAGGCTTTAAACTTGTTTAATAAATTCACTTAGGAATGAGAGGAATTTACTTGGCATAATTAACCGTTCTTCATGCATACTTTCTTATCTTTGGAAAAAGCATAGAAAGAAGTAATCTTTTCTTATTGGGAAATAGTTTAGATTCACGTAGAAGTTAACTGCATCCATACAAATGATCCATTAGAAGTATATCAAGATCGATGCCCATGATCATACACTTTATCTGACGGGGACACAACCTTAGTTCTTTTTACCCATATATTTACAACTTTAAATTTCTAGTCACTTTAAATTAGTCCACAAACCAAAACAACTATAAAACCCTTTTTCTGGAATACACCAGGACCGCAAGATTAGTATAATACTTGTTTAGTAAACTTTTCACACCATATTCTCTGTGGGATTCGATCCCAACCTCGTTAGGTTACTATATTTGACATCGTTGCTATTAATAGTGTAAATTTGAGCGTATCACAACTAAATCAATTCTAGTTAGCCTTAAATGAAGACCTGATCTTGTGGTCTCTATTACTTCTCCTATTTTTACTTTTCCTTTCTCATCAGATTCTGCACCTTCAGGGAGGTAAACTGCTTCTAGGTGAAGGGCTTATGGTATAGACTATCAAGACAAGTTGTGAACACCATGTGCACAAGCAAACAAATTCCAACAAGATAAAAAACAGCATATCAAAGGAAACAAGGATTCACATTTAGATACCATGTTCACAATAGTTTTCTAGGATTTACGCTATCAAAAGGAAACAGGATTCACATTTAGATACCATGTTCACAATAGTTTCTAGGATTTCTGCTATGAATCATAGACAATTAGCATACACTTGTCACAAGTCCTAGGTGATCATACATAATCTACATTAGGTAATGACACAAACATAGTCACAGCCATGAACAAACAATCAACTATAGACCTAAGGCATGAACCTGCTACTCCTTCGTTCTATTATTAGACAACAAACAAACAAACAATTAGCTTATCTTGTCTTACTCTACTCTAGGTGTAAGATTATTTAAGAGGAAAGGAGTAATGAGACACCCCACTGTTATACTCAGAGATTCAGCACAATAGATTGATATTTTTATCTAAATCTTCCTTTATTCATTCATTTTCAGGGAAAAAAAAGGAGCACATCAGAAGCTATATCCAGAAACAACTGATCAAATTCCAACAACCCAGTTAAGATTTTGCCAACAGACTTCACTTCACAAATAGGGCAATTCATGACTGACTAGCAAAGTAGAGATATTTAGCTGTAATCACAAGCACACACAACCAACAAATCAACCATGTTCAACTGTGTTACACATGGATAGTCTCACCCTCCTTCTCTTTTATTTAAATTGAACTTGTTGTACCTTACTCTACTTAAGATCATACTCAGTAAACTAGCCATAATATTCAAGAAAAAAGGCAAGGGAAAGGGAAAAAGGACCTTTAAAACACCTCTCACACACCTCTTTATGATGAACATAGAACCTCAAAACCACATGAACAGACAAAAACAAAAAGCACTTCAAGAGTCTACATTCTTAAATTTTACTATGATATTTTCCTTCATCCTTATCATGTTCTTATCAAATGAATCACACATCAAGCACAGAACCAGTCAAGACATGAACATATGAGCATAACTAACCTACAAATATATTTAAACTAGGCAGAATATTAAGTACTAAATACGAAAATGAAATAAACTAAATCAAGGCTTACCTTTTAAATGCGCAGCCAAGAAAAGAATGGATTTAGGAGCCTCTGTGCTTCCAAATCAGCAAACTCAGCCACATACAAAGAAAGAACAAGTAAGAACCAAATGTTTTGACTAAAACCCCAACTTCTAGGTTTTCAAAATTCTTTTTACTAGGAAGTTTTTTGAAAAATCTGAGTTTCGCACTTCCTTTTTCTAAAAAATTTCTCTGTACATATTTTGCTTTGCTATTTTTCAGTTTTTGAATTTTCCCCCGAAAAAAGACTTCCTTCTTGTGCAAAGGCTGGGGTTCTATTTATAGAACCCCAAAGTTCAAATGAAATCAACAACAATTGATGTGGGACAAACCCCTTTCTTTACAATCTAACAAAGTAGCCAACAAATCAACGATCTAGATAAAAAACAAGCAAATACACTGTCAGATCTGACCCTCTTGGGTCGATCTGACCCGACGAATATGGTCCAATAGCAAAATACCAGCGAAAACAATCTTAAAAGCAATAAATAAAGACAATTTTGACTAAAATTTGAAAACAACAGAGTAAAGTAAAGATTTTACCATATTCGGGTAATAGTGAGAACGAAAAACGAGTAAACTCTAGCACTTTGTCCACAATAGGCATGCAACTACTGTGCATGTCAACCTAGGTCTGTAAACATGCCATTTTTGGCATGAGAGAGGTGAAGAAATTTGAGGCGGCTACTGCGGTTTCGTGGAAGAGGTAAGAAAGAGAGAGAGAGAAGCGGGGTAGGGGGTGGGTTTTGAAAAAGAAAAGAAAATGAAATAAGGGGTGGGGTGGGGATATGTTTATTATCCGTTTAAAATTAATTTGGCCGAGTCTTAGCCTGGTCTTGGGCTGGACTCGGTCCAACATGTTGGTTATTAATTAAAGGGCCCAATCGTATATGTATACACCAAGTGTATACATATATACCTTGTATATATATATATATATATATATATATATATATATATATATATATGTATACTTGGTGTATACATATGTATATCTAGTACATAAAAACTAGTAATTAGAGAAAATATTAAAATGAAAAGGTTTTAAATTATGGGAAAAATTAGGCCGTAATTATTTTATTAAAATAATTAAAAAGAAGGCGGTCAAATTATTAATGGGCCTAAAATGGCCTTAATTAATTAACCTTGCATAATTATTTCAATTATGGTCTTGCTTGGCCTAATTAGCAATTTTGAAATTAAATTAAACTAGTTATTTCAAATAAAACATTAACAGGCTTATTTTTGTGAAATAAACTCTAATTTTTGTAAATCATGAGCTGGCTAATTTAATTATGGTGAAGACAAAATATATCTATAAAAAGGGTCAATTTTGCAGTAGTTATCACTTAATTAATTAATTATCCTAATTAAAACATTTATGTGCAATTATGCCTATTTTTGACAAATCATGCAGATTATTTAAAAATCAGAAGTTTAATTACTTAAATTATTTAAATTGCTCAAACCTTCAAATATTAAAAAGAGAATGAAGTATTTGCAAGATTTTGATAATTTTAAATAATTAAATAAATGAAAACCCTTCCTTTTTTTCTTTTTCTTTTTTAATTAAACTTAACAAAATCTCATAAAATATCATGAAAATACTCATTAATTTCTAAATAAATTTATGATGCATGAAAATCCCTTTTATTAATTTAAGGGGAAAGAAATATTGACCTGGACAATTTATAAAAATCATTTAAGGCTTTCAAAATGCTCAGCTCATTATTTATAACCCGGGGACTCTGAGTGATTAAAATATATTACGGGAGGTCAAAAATTAGGTCTCAAGGTTATTCCATTTACTTAATTGAATCCTGTGCCTTAGAATCAGTGTTCAAGGACAAAAACCAAAACTAATTAAAGTCTAACTTTAACTCTTATACACATCAAATAAGTGACTTATCAACCTCATAAGTTAACAGCCCTTATAGCAGGAAATTGGAACTGCTTAATGTGATCACAGAAGCACAATAGAAAGGTGCAGACAATGAGGAAAATTCTATGGCTTGTAATTATCCAAAACAGGATTGGAACACCAAGAGGTCTATACCAAACAACACCAAGTGAAAATGAGACTATACAACTTCATATTCTCAGAAACAGACCTCAAAAAAGAACCTTTATTTTAGTACAACATTAGTAAGAGCACACTTACCATAAAATTTCATATAAGTTGTCACTTGGAGTAAAAGGGAAAAAGCCAGTTGTGTATGTCAACAAACCTCAAAAGAAAATGGCATAAGGTTCAAAACCAATCTTTACAGACTCAAACTTTCTAAACTCTTATCAGGGACACTTATTGTCAACAGCCTTAAACTAGCTCACTGCTTTTTAAAACAAAAACCAAGATCATCTTATTGAAATAACTAGTTCCCTTATTCTTAACTTCCTAGGTGCCTCTAGACCTTTAAACATACTGATTTTCCTAGCCCCTTTTATCTCCAACCCTTTGGTAAAATGATGGGATTTAAGGAAAGCCAATATACCTTCAAGCTGAGTGCACCCCCCCCCCCCCCCCGGTCTATATGCTGACCATGACACCCCTCATTTGGGGGGTAGATACTATGAGTCAAGCTGGACTTGACTCTTCCCTGCCCCGTCTTTGAGGTGTCTTGAAAAGACCATCCTAAGCCAAGTCCCCAAATAACAACATCAAACCAATTCCTGCCTAACACTATTCATTTTTTAGAACACAAATACAGTACTCAATTGTTTCATCTCCATAATTCTATATATGACAAGATCTTAAAACACACCAATAGCACAGAATCAAACCTTACCAGACCGAGCACAATTTTACCCTTTTAATCTAAGTTATACTACAATGCCAACTGAAGTCTAGGTGCCACAATTTAGGTTAAAGAAATAAAGGTTCATACCAATCTTCGATTAACTAAATGCTTTTTCCTTAGGTTCAAACTAAGGTTATTTCATCACATAATCAAGTCCACACATATATGCGTCACAACAGTTTTAAACATATTCATCATGAAGCAAACAGAAAAGCAAGCAGGTTAAACTTCTAAAAAAAGAAAATGGATTCGGACCCTAGTGAAGAACTTACCTCTTTAGGACTTAGTTAATGGCAGTTTTGACCCCCTTAATCATGACAAAGATGTGACAGACACTTACCCCTTTGTTTTGACTTACTTTTAAATAGCATGAAATCTCAGGAATTCCCTCGAGGCATGACAAACCATCCTTGACCAATCCCAAAACCTTAATGAATCCCACGCCTCATGAGAACAAGGTTTAGAAAGACAAGGAAGCCTCAGGGTCCTGAAAGAGGAACAGGATAGGGTGAGGTCATCACCTCCTCATCCCTCTCCTGAACCTTACTTTCAGTAAAAAGGGATCAAAGGCCCCACTAGTCACTACCTTCAGTTCATGCCTAAGCTCACCTTTTACTCTTCCAAGGCAACTGCAGCCCCCTTACCTTACTCCCATACCTAATGGCAATCACCAAGAACTTATAGACAAGAGTAGTTTGACACTGCCCTTAAATTGAATTTCATCTAGCCCTTAATTGATCACATAGGTTAACAGCTTCTAATCAACTCAGCCTAGGTCCCAACTATGTATAAAGCCAATTTGAATTCCTTTAGACATTAACATTTGAGAAAGTTGAACATTTAAATCTCTTAAAAGCTTAAGTTTAGATTGAACATCAACCTCCAGACTCAAAACAACTCCTTTTCCAATTGATCAATCATTTTCAAGTAGTTAAAGGCATATCAGGACTCAAATCATCTTTTTAATCCTCTTAGACTCCTTTTGAAAATTCAAGCATGAACCAGATATAAAAAAAAGTCTGATAATATGAATGTCAAGGCTAAACTCTACAAGTGAGACCAAACAGGATACACAATCCTGTTAGTGGCATCTAAGTGTTCTACTTCATTTTAAATGATTTATAACCTCCTAACCCTTCATTAATTCCTAATGAGCCATTTTAAGAACCTACTACCACATGAATGAACCTTAATCCCAAGGAAGAACTTCATCTTTAGACTTCTCTATCATATTCTATGATGTTGCTGCTTTAAAATTACCTTTAATGTATAACATACAACTATTCCAAATTATTTGATTAATTCAAACATGCTCAAATAGCTTTGGGGAGATCAAGCAGACCCCTCTAAAACTAAATGCCTTAAACACTCATCAAAGACTCCTATAAACATGCCTAGGTTCCTTAAGCTTTATTTCAACCTGATCATGATCTCTTCTATTTTTTTATCCCAATCATAACTTCATGTTATCTTGTTGACATTAGACAAGTATACAAACCTATGAAAGAACAAATTTAGGAAATCAAAATGTCATAGTCTTATTCAAGAAAAAGCAACTACCTTAAATGCTTCAAATAGATCATCACAGTACTTTAATGTTCTACTGCATTCAAATAGGATCAGTGTTCATTTAAAAGTTCAATGGATTACTATAATGACTCATATAATCACATTCTTATCATATTTAAGTATTGAACATCCAAAATAGGAAACGTCAACATCCAACATAGCACATAAAAATCTGTTTCAACCATATCTATACAAACAAACACTACATTATTTAAAACTCATACACTCAGTCTACACCAACAGCTACTTATTAATGTCAAACATATGCTTTGAAAATAAAGGAAGTAATCTCCACATCTAAACAAGCTAATGAACCTTAACATCACCCAAATAGTACAGTCATTTAATTGAACCAAAAGGCAACACAACAACCAACTAACATCAACAAGCTATTATCATATAAACTAACTACTAAGCAGTAATAAACTAAGTAAAGGATAGAATTTTACCTTTTAATAGTGCAGCCTTGGTCACAAATGAATTTGAAAGCCCTTTGTGCTTCCAAGACCACACTCAACCACAACGACTCAAAAACAAAAGGAAAGTAAAAAAATTTAACTCAGAAAAACCTCAAACTAGTGAAGTCTTAAAATTTTTTGACTAAAGAGGCTTGAAATCCGAAGTTTTCAACCTTCCTTTTAATTTTCTCCAATTTTTTGACCTCTGAAACTCTTTTAAAACTTTAAACTTTCAAAACTCAGACTTTTTCTCTCCAAAAGACCACCTTTCATGTGATAGGGTTGGAGTTCTATTTATAGAACCCCAAAAATTGTTCAACTCTCCAAAAAACCGATGTGGGACAAACATATTTCCCTAAAAATGAACTTTCAAATCAAATCTACGTCTCAAATGACTCCTCAAACACATGAACGGCCAGATCTGAACCTCATTTGGTTTGATCTGGACCTTTCAACCCCAAACAATGGAAATCAAGCAAGGTACAACAACAAAGCAGGTAAATCACAGAACAATAAAGTAAAATAAAGTAAAAAAGATGATTCATTACCATGTTTGGATCATATTTTCGCGAAACCAAGTGACGTTTCACTATAATAGACATGTAAAAGCTGCGTACATTTGCTATACTCTATAATTTTGCCATTTTTGATGGAGAGAGAAGAGGGAAAACACGAGGCGGCGATTAGGGTTACACAGAAAAGGATAGAGCGAGAGAAACGGGGTGGGGGTAGGTTTTTTTTTTTTTTTTTTTTTTTTTTTTTTTTTTGAAAAAAGAGAAATGAAATAAGGAGAGGGAGGGGGGGGGGGGGATATGCCCCTTTATCGTTATTAAATGGTTTGGGCTAGGTCTCAGCCTGGTTTGGGCTGGACTCGGTCCAGACCTTAAGGAATTAAAAGGTGGCCCTTTCTTTTTGTATACACATATATGTATACTAAGTGTATACATGTATATGTATACCTCGTGTATACATATATATGTATACCTGGTAAATATATATGTATACCCAGTATATATATAAAAGATAATTAAATAAAGATTAAAATTGATGATATTTAATTATAGATAAAATTTAGGACATAATTATTTTATTAAAATAGTTTAAGAATTGGCCAAATTGTGTTAATGCGTCTAAAATTGCGAACATGGCCCTAATGGATTCTGATCCAACTAATTACTTCAATTATGGCCAAATTTGGCCTTAATTGATTTTAATTTAGCTGGTTATCTCAATTATGGCCATATTTGGCCTAATTAGAAGGTTTAAAAATTAAATTGCATTAATGACCTTGATTAATTTAAGCCAATGAATTTGGTTATTTCAATCAAGGCCATTAAGAGGCTAATTTTACAAAAATGACCCCCAATTCCCTTGAACCATGAATTGGTCAAATTAATTGTGGCCATAACAAAAATAATTAGATAATTTAAACATCAATTTGCAATAAGGACCACTTAATTAACTAATTAAAACATTTATAGGTAATTATACATATTTTTTGATAAATCACACAATTAAGCAAAATTAAAGATTAAAGGGGATTAAAGGGGTGAAATGGTCAATTATTAAATTACTCAAACTCCATGGATTAAAGGGAATAAAGTATTTGCTAATTTTGATTTTCGACAATTTTAACAGTTAAATGAATGATTATTGTTTTAAAGAAAAAGAGCCCCTTTTCTTTGATTAAATATAACAAATGTCCCATAAATGTCATCAAAATGCCCATTAATTTTTAAATAGATTTGTGATGTCATGAAAGACCTTTCACCAACTTGAAGGAGCAAAATATTGTTCTGAGCAATTTATAAAAAAATCATTTAAACCCTTTAAAGTGCATAACTTATTTTATTCATTTTCCAAGGACTCTGATTAATTAAGAAAAATTATGGGAGGTAAAAAATTAGGTGTCAATAATAAGGACATAGAAGTATGAAATGTAATGCAATACAAATGCAATGCGAAGGCCAAAATCACACTGTACATACATGCTAACTGATGTCATTTCTCAGTAGTCATGACCTGCAGGGGACCATGGTGTCCATGTACCACTCGTTCCAGATT
The DNA here is from genome assembly GCF_029784015.1 of Lycium ferocissimum. NCBI lineage: Eukaryota > Viridiplantae > Streptophyta > Magnoliopsida > Solanales > Solanaceae > Lycium > Lycium ferocissimum. The sequence goes on from NW_026727759.1 coordinate 25,779, forward strand.
CACTCCTCAAACCCGAGTCGCAACCAAGGCCACATTCTCACCCTCGGTCAAATGTGCCTTTTCATATATATAGATATATTTACCTTTACATTGCTGCCAGTGATTGACTATCAAATAGTACCTCGTATTCAACTCAACTCGGCCATACAAACCTGATAACACACTGGTGCTTACTTAGACTTTCTGCTCCATGTATTACCTCATAACCACATGCAACATATGCAGCGATGCTAATGAATGAAAACAATGTCGTGAAATATGCCCTTGGCGGTGTACGCTATTATGCCATCTTTTCAACTCACCCAATGCAGCCATTTTATGTTAACAATAATGAACAACCATCTGGATATTGTAGTTTACTCAATAATCAACACGGAGACTAGATATACTTGGGAATAAATACTCTAGCTTCGGGATAGCCCTTCCTAACCAAGACAATTAATCACTTCCTATTTCATAACGCATAAACATTAACAATAGTAGCACTCAATACTCAATTATATACTCGTTGTTACCCTAGTTACTATATACACATAACTTTCGTTAAATTGTGAATATATCCATCCAAACTCCATGTCCAAACACCTAATCATGCAATCTTCCATCAACTCTATATGTATATACGATTCACTAATCAAAGTCTAACTCAAGTAAATCATAACCTAGCTCGATGACGAACATCTATATGAATTTCCATGAAATACTCGCCCTCCTAGCCCTTATCCGAATCCATGAGAGATGATAGTTGTAGGGAAAGGTGTGGAGAATGTTGGAGAAGCCTCTTCTTCTTGGTGTCAAGGGCTTTTTTTTTCTTCTTGTAAAACCTAATAGAAGCCTTGGTAGGGTCTTTTATTAGAAAGGAGGGTGAAATATAAAATTGAGTATAGAAAAATGCGTCCACTGGTCTGTGACGTCCGCGGCGTACTGGCGAGTAGGCGTAGTGGACCATCTCCTGTCCGCGCCCACGATTTTTAACTCTTTTCAAAAATGATTTTTCCCACTATTAATCATTTAAATACCCCATGGGGCTTACTATTTAAGATAGTAGAACTAGATTGGGAATGGGTTCGTGAAGCATTTAAATAATGACCGGGCAGGTCGTTACAAGAATAAAGGTTTTTTGGACACTGTTAAGGAGCAATGGCAAGCAGATTTCATGGCAAAAATTTTCATCCTGTTTCATCATAAGCTCAAGAAAGTGAAGGCTGCTCTGGTGAAGTGGAGTAAAAACACTTTTGGCAATATATTCCAGGAGATTGAGAATTTGGAAGATGTTATAAAGGTTCATGAGGTGCAATTTGAATTGCAGCCTACCCCTCAAAATAGGAAGAAGTTGCATAAAGTTCAGGCTGATCTAAATAGATATCTGCACTTGGAGGAACAATTTTCGGAAACAAAAGGCTAGCATCCAATGGTTTCAAGATGGTGATGGAAATACAAAAAAAAAAAAAATCATACTTATGTACAGGGCAGAAGAAAGCCATTGCAGTTGAGAAGAATTCAGAATCAAGAAGGAGCACGGATAGAGGAGATTGAAGGAATAGCAGCAGAAGCAATAAGATTTTTCCAAGCACAATTTACTAAAGATACAGATCCTACTGATTTTGAAATTCTAGTCCATGTGCCAAAGTTGATCTCAGAAGAACAAAATAGTAGGTTCACAGAGTTACCTACTCAAGAGGAGGTGAGGAAAATTTTCTTCAATCTAAATGGGGAGAGTGTTGGATGTCCTGATGGATTCACTGGTTTGTTTTATCAATCATGTTGGAATATTATTGGGACTAATGTTATTAATATGATAAGAGATTTTTTCTGTGGAGCAGAGTTACCTAAGTTTATAACTTACACAAATTTGGTCTTATTAGCAAAAAAGGATTTGGTCAATACATTTTCTGATATGAGACCAATAAGTTTGAATAATTTTGTGAATAAGAGCTTTTCAAGGTTAATTCATGAGAGGCTACTAGAGGCTTTAACGGATATCATATCTCTTAATCAGGCTGTATTTGTTAAGGGGAGAAGTATTGTGGAGAATGTGCTACTTACATAAGAAATTGTGTCAGATATCAGATTGAGGACAAAGACTGCTAATGTGGTCATGAAATTGGCTATGGCAAAAGCATATGATAGAGTGTCTCGGTTAGTTTTGACTAAGGTTCTGAGGAAAATGGGTCTTAATGTTGATAGACATGGTATTCAGAATTATAAGCAATAACTAGTATTCTATTCTTATAAATAGGCAACAATAGGTTTTTCCAATCATCAAGGGGGGGTGAAGCAAGGTGATCCTTTATCACCTACTTTATTTATCCTAACTGCTGAAGTTTTAACAAGAAATCTAAATCATCTACATCAAGCTCCACAATTTAGGGGATTTGGGATGCCTAAGTGGAGTCCAAAGGTGAATCATTTAGCATATGCAGCTGATATGATTATATTCTCATTGGCTGAGATAATGTCATTACAACTGATCATGGAGGTATTACAGAAATATAAGGTGACTTCAGGGTAAAAGGTAAACAAAGAAAAAAATGATGTTTACTTGCATCACATTGTTCCAGGAGATATAAAGGCTATAGTAGAAGTGATAACAGGGATTGGAAGGAAGGATTTCCCTTTCACTTATCTAGGGTGTCCAATTTTTTATTGCAGAAGACGAAAGGATTATTAAAACTCTATTCTGGTCAGAATCATGAATAGATTGCAGTCTTGGAAAGGGAAGATGCTCTCTTTTGGAGGTAGAGCAGTTTTGATAAAACATGTATTGCAAGGCATGCCAATACACCTGTTATCAGCTCTAAATCCACCTGATTGTGTAATTAAACAAATGCACATATTATTTGCAAAAAAATTCTGGAATAATACTGTTGGAGGAAAGAGCAGACACTGGGCAGCTTGGGTTCACTTATGTATACCAGAAAAGGAAGGAGGACTGGGTTTTAGGTCATTGCATGATGTTTCCATGGCATTGTATTGTATGATTTGGTGGAATTCAGAACTACTCCATCCTTATGGAGTGCTTTTCTCAGCAACAAATACTGCAGGAAAGAAAATGCATTAATTGTACAATGGAAATATGAGTCTCATAATTGGAAAAAGATGTTACATGCTAGGGATCATATAGAGCAGCACATTTGGTGGCAAATCAGAACGGGTAACTCTCGATATTGGTATGACAATTGGAGAGGGTTAGGGGATTTATACTATGTTGCTGAGAATGACTACTTTGATGAAAATATTCAGAATGTACATGAAATGGGGGAGAATGGGAGATGGAATAGAGACAAATTGAAAGGAATACTAATAAGGGACATAGTGCAACACATTATCAGCACTATTAAGGCCCCCAATAAGGACAGAGATGTGGATTCACCATGGAGGTTACTAAGTAATAGAGGAGATTTTACTATCAAGACAACATGGGAATATTTGAGAGTGACGGGACATGAGAATGAGATTTACAAGTATATGTGGATTAAAGGATTGCCATTCAAGATCTCTTTTTTCCTATGGAGATGTTGGAAGTTCAAAGTGCCCTTGGATGATGTTTTGAAGAAAATTCATATTAACTTAGCATCTAGGTGTTGGTGTTGTTCTAATCCTAAAAAGGAGACAATACAACATCTATTTGCTACTTCTTATTCTGCTAACAGGAATTAGTCCTTTTTTTTCTTCTTTTGCAGGTCTTAATGTCACAGGCTTAAATCTATAACATATTATAGTGTAGTGAACACAACTGTTACTGATAGGTTGAAACTAGTATTTCAAGCTATACTAGCTATACTTGTTTGGGAATTATGGAAAAGAAGAAATGCGTATAAGCATGGGGAAAAGAAGTCAGATAGGAGGTGCATATTTCAAGTCTTTTCTACCATAGAATACATCGAAATTCATTGCAGCGTATTACTAACAGGTGGAAAGACTTGATACAATTATTGGAGGGATATAAGTCAAAGGTGAAGATTAGAACAGTCATATGGCATCCTCCTCCTATGGGTTGGATCTTATGCAACACGGATGAAGCATCTCTAGGAAGGGGAACATATGGATTTTGTGTGAGGAATGAAGAAGGAAATTTGATACATGCTCAAGCAACAGAGATAGGATTTGCAACAAATAATGAAGCAGAAACAGTAGCAATTCTAGAGGCAATCAAATGGTGCATCACTAAGCAGATGGACACGATTATCATTCAAACTGATTCACAATTTGTGCAAAGGATTCTAGCTGAGGGATGGAAGCCACCATGGAGTATAGAAGAATGGATAGAAGAAATTAATCAATTAGAAGAAGGGAAACAGATTTTGTACACTCATATTCTAAGGGAAGGCAATCAATTGGCTGATGCATTAGCTAATCATGCAATAGACAAAGGAGCGGTCATTTATGATCATTTCAAAGACATGGAAGTGGGATTCAGAAAATTGCAAAATAGTGACAAGTCCCAGGTTCCATATTTAAGAGTACGTGTTCCTAAATTGCCAAAATATGCAGAAATCTAGAAGAAATAAGGCAAGCAGTCGACAAGGGGCAACCAATCAACAAAGTGCCAGGTCAAGAGTCAAGGTATTACAGCATATTCAGAGATATATGAGAGTAGGAAAACAACATCATCGGGTCAAAATGGGAAGAAACAACAGCACTTACAACATAAAGTGTTACGGATCCAGAAAAAGAGAAAGAGGAAACACTTTAAGCAAGTACAAGTACCACAACATTTTCTTGGGACGATATGTGAGACAAACAACTTTGCTAAGAAGGTTGAGTGTCGCAACTTACCATTGGCGTTAGGAGAAGAGCAATACCACCACCATGGGAGCGAAGATGAAGTACATATAGTTGAAGGCGACATAAGTAGGCTTGTACAGATGAAGAAAAGAAAAAGAGAAAGATCGAGTCGACAAAGGAACAAAAGTGGAGAAGGAAAGAAGATACAAAAGGAAGGGAGAAGAGGAACATACCTGGAAGAGATGGAGAAGCGTAGAAATGTAGCAGATCTAGGAGAATTTCGCCGGAGATGGAGGTGGTGTTTTCACAACGATTTTGATGAAGGAGAAATGCAGACAACAAGCTTCAAATTAGGGATTACTTTTCTAATTACCAAATGTGTATTTCTATGTTTGCTTTTTTAGACATTATTTTTGTTTTGTTGCACTTTGAACCTCTATTTTTTGGAAATTTATAAAATCAGTCCTTAAAGGGGCTATAACTTATTAAAAAAATAGAATCACAAAGTCTACCCAATTATCATAACCCATTAAAGTAACCACCCATGACCGATAGACTTGATCTACTACCACAGAATCTCTAATCGGAGTAGAAACACAAAAGGGCACATAAAGAGTATCACAAGTTATATCCAAATCAGTAGAAATATGCACACATATTAGAAGGTAGAACTCAGATCAAATAATACCGAGGCTGCTCGATTGCAAACTGAAATAGTGCCTGTAATGACAACACTGGTAAATCATATCAAAACTCATACGTTACTTATCATGAAGTACACAACACATTTACAAGTCTATTTCATAATCTTTCCTTTTCCGATGATAAGTGAGATATCAAGAGCGAGATAAAAGTAAGCACACATCACAACTACATCAAACATGGAAACAAGGCCACATAACAGCTAACGGAACCAACCTATTGGATTTCACCTCCACTCCATGCGTGAAGTTCTATCATGCATTCCCCGTCAATAACTAAACTCTACATATGCGTCACTAACTGAAGTCTAACCATATGGTAAGCCATAACCTACCTTAATGCCTAGCAGCTGCCACGAACTATCCAACACTAGCCTTCCCTTTACGAAGAGCTTCTGAACGGTCGAAGTCTAATCAACAACATAAGCTACATTACAAATAGGAACTTTGAAATCGAAAACAAGCCTTAAAAGGAGAAGCCCGAGCCCACAAGGGTAAAAATGGAAATTTCAAGTTAAAAACGGTTAACCCCAAGCCTAAGAATTCCAAAGACTAATAATCAACACAATCTAATCCCAATATAGCATTAATCGAAAACCCCCAAATTTCATGACTTGGATTCTTGAAATAAAAGGAGGATTCAAGCCTAGGAACTAATTACCCATTGATTAAATGATAGAAATTAGTAAATTTCCCAACAAAACTCAATTAGATTGAAAAATATTTATAATAACACCTTAGGGTTTTGGACCCATTTTTCTCCAATTTGAAGATGGAAAGCTATTAAGGATTTCATTGTAATCAGAATAAAATCACAAAGGGAGTTTAAGACACTTACCCCAAGAAGATTCCTCTCAAAGCTCTTTACAATTGCCTCAAATTACTCTCTAGGTTGCCAATTTAGTGAATGGGAAGAAGTGATTTTGAAGTTGGAAAATATAAGGGTTTATGTTTAGTGATTCTCGCATCCGCGGACTCCCTGTCCGCAGATGCGGAATCGTTTCTACAAAAAAAAAAAAGACGGCATACGCAGTGCCACTTGCCACCTCACTTTTTCGCGTCTGCGGGCCAAGTTCTGCATGGGCGGACCAATAGAGGCGAACCCACACCCACAGAAACGGGACACCAGAAACTAGAAAAATCTGATTTTTCATCAAATCCAACCCAAAACCCCACATTCATCTGAGACCCGTCGGATTCAAACTAGAAATGCACCCCTATGTAAAAACACGGTACGAGCTCATCCATGCCCTCAGAATTCCCAACGGAGGTCATTTTGACCCGGACAACCCCCAAAAATAAGTTTCCAACCAAGTGACCAAAATGCTCCTGAGTGCCTTGGGAACCGAACCAACCACCCCACCAAGGTATAAATGACACTCCGAACCTCATGGAATACACGAAATTCCCAAAATGATTCGTTTACCCAAAAGTCAATTATTGGTCAACGATTTTTCTCTTTAAGCCTCTAATTTCCTCAAAGACATTCATGATCATCCAGGAAACCGTGCTACCATCCCCACGAGTCAAACACACTCTAACGAAGCTAGGGACAATAGGGGTAAAAAGGTCAAAAACCCTAAATGACCAAATGGGTCATTACAAGTAACACTTCCAAACTTCACTTCGTGAAAAAAACGAAGTAAAGGAATCAATAATAACAAGGAAGAAATATGAAGGGCCGGTTCATGATAAATGAAAAACTAATGAAGAAAGACCCAGATTTATTCTAGTCAAGCAAAGCCAAATAAAGAAGTGAAGAAATCAGATGATGCCAGAAATAAATCAAGAAATAGCAATGAGGACACTTGTACAGAAAAGAGAATTAAAGAAGCTTCCTATAATCTACATGTCACTATGTTTGTTAGGGAAGTTATATTCTTATCCAATAGATTTTAGCAGAATTTTATAGGGCTTAGATTTATTTTATTTTTCAGTATTTACGCTAATCTTGTATAAATAGGATACTTTGTACATGGAATATACACAACAAAAAATTTCCAAATCACAATTCTATTACTCTTTCATGGTATTAGGATAGTCTTGGGTTTACTACTTTCTTGATCCTCAATGGACAAAAATATACTCTTAGACAAGGAGTATAGAAAAAAGTAGAAAACCTCACAAGAAGTGCACTTTTAAGAACAACGTCCAATCTTCTATACCTAAAGGAACTGCGTAGATACCACATGGAAATAATGGATAAGATGTTATTTATCTCTCCATACGGTCCACATACGTGATAGTGGAGCAACATCTTACTTGCTAATACACTTTTTTATATACAATTACATGTAATTAGCTAACAAAAGGATGAGTAACTTATATACAAGTCTTGCAAAACCAGCCAAAACTTTGTGCACCCACTTATTTCTAATACTACATCTGTTTCATTTTATATGATAGTGCTTATAACATGGCATACTATAAATATTTATCCAAGAAGTTTCACTAGATTTGAATTACTATTATTTAAAATAAAATTTATAAACTTAAACTAATGTGCTTTTGAATAAATCAATAGGAGAAGAGACTCCAGGTTACGGGTTGAACATCATTCCTATTGAGCATCCACTTTTGTTAACTAATTTAATAATCTAGTTTACTTGTCACAAGGTTAATTTCGCTCGTAAGCATCTATATCAAGAAACAACGCAACCACAAAGTCACTTCATAATATGCATATCTATCACGACCCAATTTAATAAGCCGTGAAGGCACTAACTCCCACCAAGTTAGTAAGCCGTCCACAACCCATTAGAACAATTTCTTAAAGAAATAAATGTGGAAAGGAAATCATATATGTCAATTTAAGGTCTTAATAAAGCTGATAGTCATAATAGCATAAATAAAGAGTTACAACCCTCAAAATATGGTGTCACTAATAAAAGAACTTCCTAAGTAGAGTAATACAATATCTGGGACACAAATACTGTCTAGAAAGAAAAGACAGGAAAATAAGGATAGATGAGAGTCAGGTGCTACATATCTGCTAGTAGCTCACCCCGAAGTCTCGAAATGGCCTCCTCAACAACCGACAAAGTCTCGAATGGTGCTCGTACCAGGCACAAAATCTTCACACAAAAAGGGTGCAGCAAGTGTAGTGTGAGTACGGGAAACAACGTGTACTCAGCATCATCGTTAACCGACCCTAATGAAAATAGAGATGAGGGTTAGCCTACGATTACTACTTCCACACTTAACCACTATTAGTCCGCAATAATAATACTCATAATAAGTGCAATAACCTCAGGTTACAAGCCTAGATAGAGCATTATATCCTCAAGTCAGTCAAGTACCCAATGGGCATTTGAGGCAATTAAACAACAAATTAAGTAAGCCATACAAACAAGGAAACCAATAGAATGTCATGATATGCAAATGCTATGCAATGCAAGGCCTTTTCCATCTCCCGGTACACATACATTTAAATTCTACTAATCGCGACCCATGGGGGACTCGTGAGGTCCATATACCAACTCGAAATTCTTAGATCTCCCAGATCACATCGGATCTCAGCCCTTTTTAGGCTTCCAATCACAATACTTTTCCCTTTAGGCTCCAAATTACAATACTCAGCCCTTAGGCTCACATTACCGGTCATCTAGCAAATATGGCTCAAAATACCATCATCACTCCATCCGAAATCATTTCCCCTCGGACTTCAAAAATGTATCCTCAAAAGCACATGAGATACTATGTAAATAATGAATATGACATGTACAACCATACAAATCAAGTTCAGCAATAATGACTTAATCTTTAGCTCCTTTCCACTTTAAACAAGTATTTATGAGTGATGAGAGCATACAGTCATAGATAAGACAGGTAATAAGCATAGAAGCAAATAAATAAAGGACCTCATATCCCAATCACAGACACAAATAAATATATGCTATCAGCTAATGTCCAAAGCATGGCATTCAAACCAGACTATCCAATCAAAATTACGTAAATACTCATATCATGGGACTGATAGCCGATGCAAGTGCTCGTCCCTTCATAAGTATCGGGACCCCCTTTAATTGCCCCATCAACCTCTCATATTAGTCCAATTAAACCAACCACGATGCTTAATTTAAAGTCAAAAGTCTTGACATGCCTGGAATTGGAGTCCGACAATCATAGCCAAGCCTTGCCCTTTCGTAACGCCTCTGAACACTATCAATATGTTCAAACACGGATTATACGTAAGAATGCGAGTCAATCGATACTCATATTTCTATATAAAGGATTCGGGTCCGTAAAAGTCAAACCAAAAACCCCGTTCCAAATTTCGAAGATCAAAATCGTAATTTCGTTGCAAAATCGGGTTCAATATAGTCAAATTATTATTCAGTGAGGTCATACGAATCTAAAGATACCCATAATGTTATTAGTCGAAACCAAAAAGTCACCCAAAATAAGATTTTGAGCAGCGAAGGGCAAAATAGGAACTTCAAAGTTTACCCAACATCTATGGAATCTATATCCCAAAAATGAACCAAATCCATCATCAAATTCATGCTTAAATTTCCCAAAATCTAACTTAGGGTTCATAAACCCCCAAATCTCCTCCTTAATTCATGATTTCTAACATGCAAATCCTTACTAATTAATGATATATAGGTAAAAAGGAGGTTAGAAACTTACCCACTTGATAAATCTTGCAATTCCTTTCAAAAATCTCCTTAAATTGAGGTCTCAAGCTCCAAATATGTGAATGAGGGGTCTAAACTCGAAATGAGGTTTTTAATTCTGTCCAGGTATAAATCCTTCTTAGTGAATATGAGATAGCCTGGAGAACATGGCGACTGACCCGACCCAACCCATCGCGATCGCGACAAGGTCATTGCGAATGCGATGAATTAGCCAAATCGGCCCAGACCCCAAATCCCTCTACGCGAATGCGAGCCGCTTCTCGCGAACGCGGCCAGCTTGGTCCCTACTTCTTACGAACTCGAAGAAGGAAACCAAAATCACTGAAACCATATTTTCTGGTTTTTTTCAAAACTCACCTAGGACCTCCCCCCCCCCCCCTCTCCCGACACAAACCAATTATGCATTTCAATCATAAAACACGCTACGAACTTGTTCGCAGGTTTGAAATTTTCAAAAGAGGTCATCTTGACCTGATGTTGACCGAGGTCAATTCAAAATCTCATAAAACTATATTTCCAACCAAAGGACCAAAATGCCCCCCCCCCCTCCAAACCCCTCGAGAACCGGACCAACTACTCAACCAAGTCATAATCGACACTCCGAACCCAATGAAATTCACGAAATTTCCAAAAAGACTCATATACCCCTGATGTTGACTTTTGTCCACCAAACAATTATGAACTCCATAAATCCCATTTTATTACCTAATTCTCATCCGAATGCCTCGGGAATCATGCCACCTATCCCCACAGGTCAAATATACCATGAAGAAGCTAGGGGAAGGGTCAATAGGGGTAAAATTGTTAAAATGGCCAAAACGACCTAATGGTCGTTACAATATTCGAGAACAACGTCACCCATTCCCGCACGTCATAAGTACCAAAATGAAACTACAAAAAGGGTATTTTGGGGAAAACAAGTCAAAATCTCAAAACAATCACTCGAGTTGTTACATCAGATACCACTTAAATAAACTTTCGTCCTCAAAAGATAAAAAAGAGAAAATACCTGAACTCTCGAAAAGCTGCGGATATCTAATACGCATATCCGACTCCATCTCCCAACTAGCCTCCTCAACTAGACGATGACTCCATTGAACTTTTAGTAAAGCTATTTCTTTCGACCTCAACTTCCAAACTTGCCTGCCCAAAATGGTTACCGGCTCGTTTCGAAAGCTAAATTCTGTTCAACAATACTGAATCCCACTGAGTCACATAAGAATCGGACGCTGAATAGTACTTCTTCAATATCGAAATATGAAAAAAAATGGATGAACACTTGATAAGACAGGAAATAAAGCTAACTCATAGGCAACTTCACCAATACATTGAACAATTTCAAATTGGTCAATATACCTCGGGCTCAACTTGCCCTTATTCCAAAACCTCATCACACCCTTCATTGGTGAAACCTTAAGCAGTACCCGCACTCCAACCATGAACTCTAACTCACAAACCTTCTGGTCTGCATAACTTTTTTGCCTACTCTGAGTTATAGAAGTCTCTCTTTAATCAACTTAACCTTATCCAACAAATCGCTCAACAAATATGTAACGACCCGTTAGGTTGTTTTGTGATTTTTACCCCTTTTTCCCAAAATGACCCTTTCCATAGCTTCTTTATGATAAATTTGACTTGCAGGGATAGGTGGTGTAATTTTGGAGGCATTTGGGTGAGCTTTGAGTGGGAAAAAGGACTTTTTGGAAATCCTTAAGGGATGGGTTGACCAAAGTCAACATCGGGGATAAATGAGTCTTTTTAGAAGTTTCATCAATTACATTGGGTCTGGAGTGTCATTTATGTCTTAGTTGAGTAGTTGGTTCGGTTCCCGAGAGATTCGGGTTATTTTGGGGTCTTGGTTGGAAATTTAGTTTTTGGAGTGTTTTGGAGTTGACCACGGTCAATATCGGATCAAGATGATCCCGTGTAATTGATTCGAGTGAGCGAGCAAGTTTGTTACATGTTTTAGGACTAGTTTGCATATTTGTTTTGCGTCCGAAAGGTTTCGAATGCGTTTCAGATGTTAGATCAAAGTTCGGAACATGATCCATTTTTTTTGTTTCTGGTGTCCCACATTTGCTAGAATAGGCTCACACCTGCGGAGCCACACCTACTCAAGGTGGGCCGCAGGTGTGAGGAATGGAAAGTTGGGCTGTGCCCGCACCTGTGTGAAATAGGCTGTAGAAGCTAAGCCGCCCCTGTGAGAAATGGTCCGCACCTGCGGACCTAGGCCTTGCGGATGCGGGGCTTGGTCGTGGAAGTGAGCTCTTTGATGCGAAGATACGACCACTTCTGTGGAAATCACTAGTCAGATTTATATAGCTTCCCCCATTTTGAACCTAGACATTTCATTCACATATTTGGAGCATAGGAGCTCGGATTGGAGAGTTTTAGAAGGGCTTTGCAAGATGCTTCATGTGGGTAAGTTTCTAATCCTCCTTTTATAATTATATCTTGGATTATTATGGAATTTCATCTTGGAAATCATCATTTGGGATAATAAAATGGGATTTAGAAACCTTAAGTTGAAAATTCTTCAATTGATCATGGAATTGATGTCGGATTTGGTATCTAGAATTCATAAACCTTAGTAGACTAATTTTGGGGTGAATTTCCAATTTTACCCTTCGGGGCTCGAAACCCTGTTTTGGGTGACTTTTTGGGTCCAAAACTAGTATATAGCAGTATTGGTGTCTAACGACTTGTGTTCTAAAGTAGAATGCATATTTGAACAAATTAGGATCGCCAGAGGCTTTACGAAAGGGCAAGGCTTCATTCTGATAGCCGGACTCCAAATCAGGCAAGTTGAGAGCTTACTTGACTCTATTTAAAGAGTCGTGGTTGGTTAAAATGGACTAATAAAGAGGGATTTACGGGGTAACTAAAGGGGTACCGATATTTGTGAGGTGATGAGCACTTGTATCAGGTATCGGTGCCATGTTATGTGCATTTTCGTATATCTACATTGTATAGTGGAGTGCCATACTTTGGGCATTAGATGATAGCATAGATTGATTTGTGATTCGTGATTGGGACATAAGATCCCTTGTTTATTTTTTCTATGCTTATTACTTATCTTAGTTGTGATTATGTATTCTCATCACTCCTAAATATTCGTTAAAAGTGGAAAAAAGCTAAAGACTGAGTCCTTACTTCATAGCTTCGTTGATTATTGTCGTGCATGTCATATTCATGATTTCATATGATATCTCATGCATATTATACTTGAGGATACATATGTGAAGTTTGAAGGGAAATGGTTCCGAATGGAGTGATGTGAATGGTATAAGCCTGATTGCATGTTAGCCTTATTGGCTAAGTATATATGATATGAGTCTGATTGGCTGAGAAATGAGATTGGAAGCCTAAAGTGGCTAAGAACCCAAAAGGAAATGATTATGGGTGGTGTATGGACCTCGCGAGTCCCCCATGGGTCACGTATTCCTAATATTGGAACGTGTGTATACCGGTGATGGAAAGGCTTTGCACTGCATTGCATTGCATTTGCATATCATATTATCTCATGAAGTCCTTGTTTTGATGATTTATCTACTTGGTTGTTGATTCATGCTTATTTGCTAAAAGAACTATTTGAGGACATAGAGGCTTCTTATATTAGGCTTGTAACTTGTGATTATCCTTATTGTTATGATTGACTAACAGTGTTTAAGTGTGGAAGTATTATTCGAAAGACAAAACCTCGTCTTCGTTTTAGTTTAGGGTTGGTCGACGATGCTGCTGAGTACACATTGATTTCTCGTACTCACTCTATACTTGCTACACCTTTTTGTGTGCAGATTCAGTACCTAGCACTAGTGGATCTTGTGACTATGTCGGTCGTTGAAGAGGTTGTTCAGAGGATTTAGGGTGAGCCATCAGTTGATCCATGGCACCGGATTCCTCATCTATATTTATGTCTGTCTTTCCTATTTCTAGACAGTGTATTCGGGATGTACCGAGACTTGTATTTCCGTTCTAGTTATTCTTGTACCAGTAACACTAGGTTTTGGGATTTATGGATTTATTATGATTATAAGACTTATTAAGACCTTAAAATGACTTGTTTGATTTTGCCGCATGTTTTTACTTATTAATTGGCTTAAACGGGCTGTGAATTGCTTTATGACTTGGTGGGAGTTGGTGCCTTCACAGCCTTAGAATTTGGGTCGTAACAAAATTTGTACCCCATGGCCTAACCTCGAAAGCATCAAATCAACAATCAGAGAGCGACACCTCCTACCATATAGTGCCTCGAACGGTGCCAGCTCAATAATCGAATGATAACTATTGTTGTAAGCAAACCTGGCCAATGGTAAGAACTGGTCCCAATGACCACCAAAGTCAATCACACAGGCTCGCAACATATCCTCAAAGACTTGAATAGTCCGCTCAGACTAACCATCTGTCGGAGGGTTAAGAAATGTGTTGAGCTCAACCTGAGTACCCAACTCTGCTACATAGGCTACAAAAAATGAGATGTAAACTTTTGCCCCAATGAGAAATGATAGAAATGGGCCTAATGCAATCGAACTAATCTTTCGGATCTAGATTTTGCCCAACTTCTAAAAAATGTAAGTAGTCTGAACTAGTATGAAATGTGCAGATTTAGTCAACCTATCCACAATCACCTAAAAGCATCGAATTTTCCCAAAGTCCTTGGAAATCTAACCACAAAGTCTGGAAGGATCCGCTCCCACTTCCACTCAGGTATGGGCATTCCCCCTTTATTTTAATCTGTGTAAATCACTCAAATTAAGGAATAGTATGCTTGTAGTCTTAGACTTGTCTATATGGTTTATGAATTTATTATCTGAAAAAGAGAGAGAAGAAAGAATCTCTTATTGAGATAAAGTGGTTAATATTAGAAGCCTCCTTTTATACTAGTTTTTGGATAGATTAGTTAAGGAAAGTTTCTTATTAGACACTAAATAATATGAAATAATTATTAAGAATATTCTACTTTTTTTTTTTTTTTAAGTCAAAACTACTAAGCAGATTGCTCGATTATTAAGAATATTCTACATCATATCCTTAATGATTTTTCTTGACCTTCATTATTATTTACATAATCTTTAAGAGTATTGTAACGACCCGTTCAGTCGTTTTAGGCTTTTTATCTCTTTTTCCCTAAATTACCCTTCCCGTAGTTTATTTCATAAGGTTTACGCGGGTATGGGTGGCGCGGTTCCTAAGGAAATCGGGCGGGTTTGACTAGTTTTGTGATTCTAAAAGTTTCTAAGTTGAAGAAATGAAAAGCATTGACCAAAGTCAACATCAGGAGTATTTTTATCATTTTTGAAGTTTTGTTGATTCCACTAGGTCCGAAACGTCATTTATAGGTTAGTTGAGTCCTTGGTTCGGATCACGAGGCGTTCGATTGTGATTTGGGTCATGGGTTGGAATTTTGAGATTTTGATATTCTGGTGTTGACCCGATATTCTGGTGTTGACCAAGGGTCAACACCGGGTCAAGACGACCTCTTTTGGGAAATTCGAGTGTGCGAGCGAGTTCGTAGCGTGTTTTATGATTGAAATGCATATTTTGTTGGGGGAAGGGAGGCAGAATGAGCTTCGAGTGGTGGATCAGGAATTTTGAGAACAGCTGTCTCTGGTTTCCTTCTTAGCGGTCCCGAGAAACGGAGCCGCGATCTGGAGCCTGGGTTGTACAAGTCTACGCGATCAAGTGAGGAGGCATTGCAGCCATGTGTGTGCGCATGAGTGGAACAAGGGAGTCGAGACAAATCGCGGTAGCGAGCCAAGGTCTGGCATATTACGCGCCCGGGGCGGTCACGGTGGCTACGCGAACTCGTGGTCTCATGTAACGGCCCTCCCGGTCGTTATAAAAAATCTAGGATCACCCTCCCAAGGGTAGAATGAGCTAATAGAAACTCAATTGTAGAAGTCTAAGAACTGAAAACTTGGCTTGTTTGTGATTATTGTTTGATTGTATCGAGTCCATTGGGGGGTGACGTAGGAAATTAGACCTCCTTTAGGGATTCTGAGGCCACAGGTGAGTCTGTATGGTGTTTTTACAGTAATGTGCACGTTTTGTTTGTGTTGGTGAGGCCTCGCATAAAGTGTAGGGTGGTAGAGTGAAAAAATGTGAAAATTAGCGACTTACTGCCGGGGAAACCCCAGAGAAGACCCCCAGGGGGCCGGTTTTGCGGCGGATCTTCGCCGGCGGTCGACGAATTGGGGTTTTCCTATGACACACCGGACGGGCGTAGG
>NW_026727760.1:0-33103 GCF_029784015.1 Lycium ferocissimum
ATTATGATTAAAAGTTAAATTTATAATTATTTTTATTTTTTTCTACTTTTTGTGACATTAAGTTATTAAAAAATTAGGTTGATAAATTCTACAAACTCTTAAAAGTTAAAGACTTCCCAAATATTTAAATTACACAGAAATATTTAGAAATTGAACAAATATTTATTATGATTAAAAGTTAAATTTGTAATTATTATTTTTCCCGCTCTTTGTGACATTAAGTTATTGAAAAACTAGTTCGATAAATTCTACAAACTCTTAAAAAATTAAAGACTTCCCAAATATTTAAATTGCACAGAAATATTTAGAAATTGAACAAATATTTATTATGATTAAAAGTTAAATTGGTAATTACTTTTTTTTCCTGCTCTTTGTGACATTAAGTTATTGAAGAACTAGTTT
The DNA here is from genome assembly GCF_029784015.1 of Lycium ferocissimum. Lineage (NCBI taxonomy): Eukaryota > Viridiplantae > Streptophyta > Magnoliopsida > Solanales > Solanaceae > Lycium > Lycium ferocissimum. The sequence goes on from NW_026727760.1 coordinate 403, forward strand.
GATAAATTCTACAAACTCTTAAAAATTAAAGATTCCCCAAATATTTAAATTGCACAGAAATATTTAGAAATTGAACAAAAATTTTTTTTCTTGTCCTTACTTTAGACTTTTTTGTTTACCTTCAAACAAATACATGACATAAATGTCTCTTATTTTTTGACAAACATCAATGAATTATGACTTTTTCTTCCAAAAAGAAGAAAAATAGTTTGTTTCAAAAGACATCATTATATATGCTATATTTATTCTTTTGTTGAATAAATAAAGATAACTTTTAAATAAATAATAAATAAATTATGTACTTTACTAATGTTTGTAGATGTTAATTTCAATTGAATTTTACAAAGTATATGGTAAAGATGAAGCAAATTAATTACTTTCTTAATATAGTTAGACTTTCTTTTTACATTCTAAAAATTTATGTGATGAGAAAATGACAATTTTTTTTTCCTTTTGTTAGCTTAAGTTGAACGTTATTTTTATAATTTTATATTTTAATTATTTATTCAAACATAAATGAAGATTCAATTATTCATGATTCATTCAACCATTTTTTCCTATGCTAACAAACATTGCTTAACATTTTTTTTTTTTAACTTTACACAAAAAAAACTCAAAAGACATAAAAACTTTACACTTTTTTGTCACAAGTGGTTTGGCAATACAACTGATTAGAAAACTATGTTTCATTAACTACATATTTTCAAAAATGTCTCAAAATTCAAACTACTTCATCAAGTTCATATTATAATTCCTTTTTATGTAACTTTTAATTGTAAATATATATTAAGAAACATATTTATGAATACCAAAAGTTGAACTGACTGACTGCATAGTATGCCTTGCACTATTTTTTTTTTAGACAAATGGAGTATAAGCTACAAAACTTACATTGTTTGTTATGTATAGAAAATATTATTAAGTACACATGCTTTATATTTAAAAAATAATACACCAAATAATATCCAAAAAATAAATAGGGGAAGACAGAGGGGCGGAGGAGGAGATCTAAAGGACCAACAGCCAACTAAATAATTCATCAATGCATGCAATAGCCACAACCCACAAAGCATTACTTGTTATAGCTACTTGAAATTAATGTTAATAACTACCTTTTATTAAAATTAATAATAATAGCTAATTAATTTTCTAAATTGCCCATTATAGTTGCACAAGAGGCCATTCATCGAAATTGATAATACGCCAAAGCTCATTTTACAGAGCATCTCATTTTCCCATTTTGGACAAGGAATATGGCTAGAGAATTCTCTTGAAGAAAGATTAATTTTAGCACTTTTTTTCTGCAGAATCTATCCATTACCGTTATTCAGATTAGGAATAAGTCTAAATTACCAAATTGTCCCTGTTGTCACATATTTTTGGACGTATTTGTGTAAGTTTTTCATTTTTTTGTGTATTTTAGTCAACTTAATTCTATATTCTAGATAGAAAAAATAAAAAAAATTATAACTTTCAATGCTTAGGGTTTCCCATTTTAGTAATGAAAATCATCAATTAATTTCGGATGAAAGCATATAGATAGGGTTACAAGAGGTATCCCACATACTCTTCAAAATTTAGATTCCCCTTCGTTTGATTTGGGTATTTCTTTAGAACAACATGATGTTGATGCATTAATTTTAGGTTTTTTTTTTTCTTGAAAGGAGATCTAAGAAAATCCATGATCCTTTGAATCGAAATCCTTGTGTTAATTTGGAAAAAAAAAATGATTTTGATGTGTATTTTAGAGGAGAAAAACATCCGATGTTGCTTATAGTAAAAATTAAAAATGTTGTAGGGTTTTCCATTTGTAGTGAGAACAACAATTAACGATGAACAAGCGGTATTTTTTCATTTATTATATATATATTTTTGTGAATAAAATTATATTGTACATGTTGCTCAAACGGTTAATGATTCATGTATTTTTGATGCATCCGTAAGTATAGTTGCATGTATTTATTGATCTGAACATTTCATTAATAGAGGGGATAGCATTCGTATGTATTTTTGTATTGTTTGAAAAAATTAGTTTTGTATATGAAACATACGTAGAAAAACATCAGGTGTTGCTTATGTCATGTATTTCACTAACCATTTTTTGTTATCAACATATAAAACTATGTATCATGTATTTGTAATTCCTCACATTATATATATTTTTTTTTTCAATTTTAATCAAATTCGGTTAATGATTATGTATGTTTTAATAAGTATAGTTGCATGTATTTATTGATAAATGTCAAATAGAGGGGATAAATGTATTTTTGTATTGTTTGTATTTGTTCAACATTTTTTGTCATATAAAACATCTTATTTGTAATTCCTCGCTATTATGTGTTTTTTTTTCAATGTATTTATATGTATGCGAACACTTCATATGGGATAGCATTCGCATGTATTTTTGTTCTCATGTTTGTCATTCTATTCAAACATGCCTCCAAATTAATGGCTTGTTTTTGTTTGCATGTATTTATTGATCTGAACACTTCATATGGGATAGCATTCGCATGTATTTTTGTATCTCATGTGTTGCCATTCTATTCAAACTTTCAGGCCTCCAAATTCCTGGTTAAACGTCCCCCCACTCAACCGATACGTTATGCTTCATATATGAACAATAACATTAATGATGAGTTGAAGGAAAAACTGACCGATAGACAATTCAAGCTATTTTCCAAGACTGTTTTTGGAAAATATATGCAGATGCAAGTTGATACCGAGGTGCAGGGTCGATTATTTAGGTGTTTTATGGTTAGGGAATTGAAGCGTAGTAATAGCGATGCGTTTGTTATCGATATTAATGGGACGGAATTGACATTCGGTCTTTTGAATTTGCTTTAATTCCGGTTTGAAGTGTTACGGGGATGAAATTGTTTTCGACGAGGGTCTATGATTGTTGGATCAATATTTCGGTGGTTACGGTAATAGTGTTTTAAAGATGACTTTAAATAAGTGCTTTGAAGACAAGGATTGGGGTGTTGGTGATAACGCGAGATGAAGATCTTGTAAAGATTGCTATCCGTATTTCATTCATAATTACATACTTTCAAGTGAAAAGAGGAACGTCACAGTCCCAAGACATCATTTTGACTTGGTGGAGAGTGAGCAGTACAATGAATATACTTGGGGTAAGGAAGCATTCGATGATTTGATTAAGAGTATTCACCACAAGATGGACAAGCCGAAGCAGTTTATTGTCTACGGGGTTTCCCTTTTGCTATGCAAGTGTGGATATATGAGTCTTTGCTCTAATGTTGACCCTAATTTAATGGTTAAAACCGGAAGCCGAATCCGAAGAATGTTTAACTGGAGAACATGAACCAAAAGCCATCAGTTAACTACTTGATGTTGGGCATGTTTAAGGACGGTGAGGTAAAATACTTACATTAAATATATGCTTATCAACTAGTTTTTTTACACTTGCATTTTGCGTATTTTTGCTTCTGTGTATTTGTAAGATACAATTAGGTATTTTTTCAGCAATCTCGGTCTGCTGTGTAGTTCTTTTTTTCAGCATTCTCGGTCTGTGTGTATTTGTAAAATACACAGCAGTTCTGAACTTACAGTTCACAATACATTATGTGCAGGAGATTAGTTGTAAATTCAACAACATTGTTCCGACCATATCAGAGGTTGAGAAGCTTGGTGCGCGTGCATACACAGCGACGTACGTGCACCACCATCCCAAACACACCAAGAGGAGGAAAATGAATATGCAGATTTTACCACAACACCTCCCCATATTGCCGGCGCAAGAAAACTCAAAAGAACGATGCTTCAAAATCTCCACCGCACAAGAAGCCCGGAAGATGTTGACGGCAGCATTGCTTGGTCAGAAGCCACCAACCACAATCCCAAAAAAACCTACAGTTGGTCAATCATCTAAAAAATCTGATTCGGTGGTAGATAAGCCAGTTCAATCAAAGAAAAACGAAAAAGCGGCTCCAAGTGTCCACCGCGTTCCTGTTGACGATGTATCAACCAGCACATCAGTTGACCTCACAAGTTTGAGGCACGAACTTAATCAATTTAAGCAGGAAGTAAGTTTTCTAATTTTATTTTGATATTCATCAAACTACAACAAATGAGGATTTTTACGATGAATTTGTTGTTTTTACCATTTAGGTGCTTTTTTGAATTCAAGGATGTTTTTCTCGAGCTCAAGGATCTTCGCAAAACTATTGATAAAAATTTCAAAAAAGTTTTGGAACATGTCAAAGGAATCAAAACTCAGAAAAGGTAAAAAAATCAATAAATACATATTCAAACGATTGCCTTCAATGTGAAGTAGGAAGCATATGTATCTAACAAATACATATTTTTTTTTAGGATGATGACAGTGAAACTCAAGTCCCTTTACATGATGGCAACTTACATCAACAAGCTGATGATTACATGGACCATGGTGACGATACTCACATGGAGCGATACGTGTGATGTGCATCCAGCGAGAGAGGTATATGTTTTTTTTAGTGTATTTATGTATTTGTTATTGATATGAAAAACGGTAGTGTCATGTATTTTTTTTATGTACCGTTTTGTTTGTGACAGATGATCGTTCCTTTGTTTTCATTATGTATTTGTTTACGCGTTTTTTTGGACATTGCAACAAATACATTTGGGGTGTCTTTAAATTTTAATATAGTTTTGATCTATTAAATTTATATTTTATATATTTGTGGTTTTTTATAAGGAGAAGGGTCTTGCCCGGATATTGCGGTATTGGAAAGATGAGCGAAATACGAAGAGATTGCGGAAGGTGATCATTCGGGTTCGAACCCCCGACTTCGGTTGAACATAAAATAAAAAAATAATTTTGTATATCTTATTTTTAAAAAAATATAATTCAGAAAATTTGGGAGATACTTGCATTCAAAATATTATGTATTTGATATTAATATGACAAAAGAGTAGTGTCATGTATTTGTTTGTGTACTGTTTGTTTGACAGCATGACGGTTCTTGTTTTCTTTATGTATTTGTTTACCGATTTTGGACATCATCAACAAATACTTTCTCATGTATTAATGTATTTTATATAGTTCTTTATATATTAAATTCATGTTTTTTTATATACTTTGGCCCGTGTTTTTTTTAAGGAAAAGGGCATTGCACCGGATATTCAATTTGATATTGGCAATGAGAGCGGCGATACGATGGAAGCTTCAACCGAAGAGATTGGAAGGAGGTGATCTTTCGGGAGAACCGAAGACTTCGGTTGAACGTGTAAGGGAAACATACTATGGAAGAGAAAAAATGTTCGATGATTCAAATAATTTGAGGTTCGATAACAACGAAGTCTGATTCACCCATTGTTTCTGTTTTAAAATGTATCATACAATTGATTGAATAATGTTTCTTTTTTTTTATTTTTTTTGAGTAGATGATCGCACAGGTGCTAGCAAATATAGCAGAATCAGAAATGACTAACGAACAAGTTCAGGCAGAAAAAACCGAGGAAAACACCAGCTCAACTGTCTTAGAGGAACCCCAGGCAGCAGTTTCTAACGCGCAGCCGTTGTCTCAGTGGTTGTTGCCTGATGAGTATTTACCAAGCCAAACCCCAGGGAAAGAAATCATGTTACATCCATCAGTCACACGAGCTACACGCCCCAGTAAATACAAGTCTTCACCGTTTGTGATGATTTTGGTATATATCTTCTTTTTAATTTACTAGTTTGTTTTTTTAATACGCAACTGTTAATGTTTAAAGACCAAATACACAGGTAGTAGTTCGGGAAAGAATCATGTACATGGGTTTGACAAAAAATATCCATTCCACATAGATCCCATTCTTGGTCCACTTGATGTACGGATGGTGAATGAATACCGTACTTGGCTTCGAAACGATGCCTTGTGAGGCACGATAGCAAGTATGTGTTTTTCTCATAGTTTTACATATAGTGATTCCGCATGATTTTTGTGAATAAGTTGAGGTATTTTGGTTTTTTTGTTGCGCGAAAGAACTACGAAGACCATTACAAAAAAAAATGGCGAGGTTTTGACAATGGAGTCAAATTCAATTTTGGCATCACAATTTGTCAATGATAAGAAGCTGGTTTTACCTGTTATCGATGGATGGTCAGCTTTGGAATGACGAGGTGATTTTTTATCAGCAACGATATGCCTATCAACTAGTTGTTTTACACATGCACTTGGTGTATTTTTAGCTATTGTGTATTTTACAAATACACAATATTGGAAGTATTTTCAGGACATTCCTTCTGCTGTGTTTTTATAAAATACAGAGAGGTTCTGAAATTTACATTTTTGCTACTACAATCTTTGTTTTACGTGTTTATTTGTGATCTAATTTATGTATTTTTTAACATAACCAGCACATTGACGTCATTTTCTATTACTTTCGGAAGAAAGGAAAGTATGACAAAAGGAACAATTTCAGATTCACCACTGTTGACTGCCTATTCAAGCAGAGAATTGATGTGGTCCACCATGCATATCGCAATGTTGAAACACAGACAAATGTGGCAGGCGAAGAGCAAGTATTGATTGAGTATGTTAAGGGCCACGAGCTTATTGCCAATGTCCGTGGCATACCGTTGACAACGTGCTAATACCGGTGAATATACAAGAAGAAAATCATTGGTTATTGGTACTCCTTTCATTCAAGGACAGGTATTTTTAATGATGAATTAAATATTTTATCATTAGTTTTTCATTCATTATTTTACCGCTGAATTCTTCTTCTTTTTTTAAAAAAAAAAAAAAAATGTACGAGCGTCGTATGTTTACAACTCGTATTAAGCAGTCGGGCACAACGCAATTGTTAGGAATGAAATAAAAATGCTTGCTACACTTCTGCCACATTTCCTACATCTGAATGGATTCTATGTAAATCAAAAAAGCATAGATTTGGTGAAAGACCCAGCATATGCGGATAAGGGACAAATCGATATCCTTGAAGTTGTCTATGTTGATAACCTGCCGCAGCAAACTGCTGGTAGCACGTAAGTTATAGACATACATTTTTTAAAATATCATAGAGTATCAAATACATGATATATCATATCAATTTATTATTCTTATAAAATACATGAGTTATTTGAACTTGAGATACCTTGTTTAGAACTTGAAACATATATTTTCTAATAAAAGTTTTTTTTTTTTTTTTTTTAGGGACTGTGGTGTTTTTGTGGCAGCGTATGCTGAGTATTTGACATCGGGTGAAAGGATTCCAGATGTCATTGATGCACACATGCAGCGTATGAGATACGGTGCACTCTTATGGGACTACGCTGAAGGCAAGGTTGCTGACAATGCGAGTGATAATGAAGTTCCACCAAGACCGATCGGAGCCACCAATCGATTATGACACCGTAGATGCAATTGATGTTTGATAAATACTATTCGTGCATTCCATGTTTTTTGTCCTTTTTTTCATTACGACAAACAATCGATGTTTTTTAGATGTATTTTGACTTATGTTGGATAATTATCATTTAACCAAAGTAATCTCAGTGGGTTTTATGTTCCATATGTTTGAAGTACTTAGTTCCATATATTGTCTAATAAATCTGAAGTTTTGAAAAAATAGAGTAAAATGTCAAATAAATACAAATACATTTTCCGGTTCAAAAAATACGGTATGTTGTAGAATGCGTTAAACACCATGAATCCACAAATACATTTATTCACGTGGTTTATAAAGATGCTTTAAGGATTAAAAATATGACTTGAATGCCGCTTTGTTTAATTACATATTTGAAGGCATCGGGAAGATATTATGTGGGAATTGAAAAAAAATATGTATTTTTCGATATATTTTAGGTTACATGGAAAAGTATTTTGTTAGTTAGCAAAAAAAAAAAATACATATATATGCTTCAAGACAAACATCTTTAGGCATAAGTATGCGCATAAGTTTGATATGGTACCGAAGAATAACATGAATCAAATATCACCCGAAAGATACGAGGCCATTTTTGGAATAGACAACACCATTTTTCATAGAATTGCAAAGTTATGCACAACATATTCCGGAACATGGGTTGCCTTTTTTTGTGTTAGTAGGAATTTTAAAAATACATGAACGTTACCGTGTAATTTGGATGGAATAAAATAGATTTACATTAACAAAAAAAAAAATACCTTATAAGGCAGAAGTTTAAATTTTAAAAAAAATTGTTCGAACTTTTTTTTTTAAAATTTTACAAAATAGTTTAAATTCAAAAATCATGTATGAATATTACGATCCGGCATAACTTTGAATTTAAACAATGTCGAAATATTTTTTTTATTTTAGCGAAGGCCAGGGCAAATAAATACATAATTTTAAGTTGACATTACCAAAGACAACTACGATCCTCCAATCCAACAAAATTCCAAAATAAAAACAACATTATCATTTTTGCTGATATAATATGTATGTTAGTTTACCAATTACGCATTATTTTTTGATATTGAAAAAAACACCATACGTATCGTGAAAAAAAATTCAATTAAGATCATTTTGAATGGGACATTCATTTCATTGCAAAAATTTATATAGTACTACAACAAGTGTCAATGGAAGTTTTTGACACAAGTGTTCAAATACCTAAATAACCAATCTATCTTCGGTAAAAAAGTTAAATTGATAGGAACACAAGGAAAATTCACTTCCTCGCAGGCTCAAAACTACATGAACGTCGTTGTGCCCAAGTTGTCCACAATCGCAAGCATATCCGCCCTTTCCAAACAACAATTCACTTAAAGGCTTATCACGCCTCTTCTTTGGCCTACCAGGCGGTCTCTTGTATCTTGGGGGCAAAACAACATCCTCCAAGATGTGGTTGGGAATGTTCCATTCACGCTCGTCGGGTAGAGGATCCACCGGTATATCATATGTCTTCAACACGGTCGCCGGTTTGAACAAATCAGAGCAATAATCCTCAGCAACCAGATTTTTCTTTTTAATGACAGCACGTACATGCGGGCGGGGGATTTCATCTAGTTGAAACATACGACAAGCGCAAGTTTTGCTACTCAAATCAAGAATGAATCGTCGTCCTCCATCATGTTCGTGTACACAAATTACGTTGACGGTTCTACGCAAAAATAAATATTACATGTATTTGTTATTGGAACAATCGAATTTTAAAATAAATGAAAAAATCATTAAACAAATACATATCAATTTTCAAAGATTCATCGTAATTTACATTAACAATAATCGTTTCATGGATACACAAATGTATAATAGGATACCAAATACACAAATGTATAATGCGTAGAAACACCGCATTAGTACAAGTACAAGTTTGTCAAATAAATTATTACACGCATTAAAATGAAACGTACCGTCATTCGTAGAGATAGATACTCGTTGATCGATAGCATCTCCTGAAACTTTTTACCGAGTGTAGTGAACGTGTATGTTCCATTTCTCCGGTTATTGTAATTCCATCTCCCAAACATCCTTCTAACTTCTTCGAGAAAGTCATATATAGGCAGTTCTCTAGCTGCAAGAAGATGTCGGTTAATGCACTCTGCTATGTTAGAAGTCATTGTCCACCCTCGGTTAACGGATGCATACAATCTAGCCCACTTGTCTCTACCCGGCCGATTCCAAATACTCCACCACACGCATATCTACCTTTTGAACCTTTCCCATCAACTCATCGAAATCATCTGCGTGTATGCCTTTGCCATGGAATAAAAAACGGGACTCAACACATCATGGCTCTTCTTGTATTTCTTACATACATTACCCACGGATGCCAAATACATGCATAATGTGCAACTTACGGATAAATTCTACAAACAGCCTTATTTATACTTTCATGCCTATCGATACGATACACATATTCTCTCGATTCCATATGATTCTACGAAACGCTCAAAAAACCACGTCCATGATCTGTCATTCTCAGAATCAATCACACCATATGCTAAGGGAAGTATGTTGCCTGGAGATACAGTTAAGAAGAAAAAAAAATATAATACATTTTGTATTTGTCAAAAATATATAAAATATACATTGACATAATAAATTAATATGTATTTTTTGACATACCTGCACCATCTAATGTGCTTGCCGAGACAAATGTTCCATTGTATGGTGTTTTTAAGTGGCTTCCATCAACCACCACAATTGGCCGACAATAATCAAAGCCTTTGATAAATGCATATAGTGCTATAAAAACATACAGAAATTCATTTTCGCGTGTTTTACGCATACGATATGTGAACCGGGTAAGTCTTATCCAAAATGTATAGATATCCGGGTAGTCTTTTATAAGAATCAGCCGGCTCACCCATTAAATCGTTCATCGCCCTTTCTTTGGCCCGCCAAGCAACCATGTACGACACATCCATTCCGAATTCATTTTTGACGTCCTCCGCAATGTCTTTAGGCGTATATTTCCTCTTATGATTTGATATTTTTGGTTTGACAATCCCACTTATCAACCGACTTGTAGCTTGGCATTGGGAATAAACCTTTTCCTTCAATGGACATGTATGTTTGTCTTGAAACTCCCTAACTCTAAACATTTCGACTTACCGACACTTGACGCCCCGAATTTCCAATCACACTCTCGATACGCACACAAGAGTGTAGCTACAACAAAAAAATAAAAGAAATAATAAAAAAAAAACACATTCATGTAAAATACATCGGTAGTGTATTTATGCTTGTTTTAAAAAGCCAAAGGACATGCGGATGAGTACCTTTACCATATGTAAATAAGTTAATCAAATGCAAACCGGACCAAATACATTATTTATGAATACAAATACATACAAATCAATATTGATTCTACTTTATAATAAACATACACATCTTGAGAAATACTTCCACTCGTACAAACTAACAAACATACCCGTCACGTTCAAATACATAACAACACACGGTTGCAAATACATAAACAAATGCATATTTAGTACCTTATTGCATTGCTCCTTTTCGTCCGATAGTTGAACCTATTTGTAATTGCATAGTTCACCATCACATGATTTTAATGTATCTTTATCCTTGTATACTTGATCGACGGCAACTACTTTTTGGTTCTTGTCATCAATAACCATACCCTTGTTGTTTTCGAATAACAAATCGGCCTTTCCACAACTTGATGATGCAAAATCATGGGAACCAAGCTTGTTTGATTCGTGTATCCGATTTGCAAATAATTACCTTCAACACAACTCTCATCCGATATACATATCTCCATGATTTTATCAGTTGTAATGATACATAATGGGTACATTGGTAATGATTTGTTCTCCTTCTTCTTGGGTTCCACATACACCCTAACACCCATGTCATTGTGAATTTCCATTGGAATATAATCACCTTCAACCATGTATTTTATGCTTATGTTTTTCATTTTCGTGTCCAAATTCAATTGTGTTGCAACTGTTTGTAACAATTCCTCATACGTCGAATACTCCTTGAAAGTCACAGCATCAATTTTGTAATTGACGTATTTATTCTCGTCGTTCCAAATACCAGAGTGTCTAATCAATGATGAAATATTGGCCATTTCATAAAAAAAAAAAATTCCTTGAATCAACGTGTCGACATAAACCCGTAATATGTATGCCCTACATAAGATTCACGTTCAAATTTAAATAATACATTAGAATTACTCACTAATAATTAAAATATAACATACACATATTGTTACACTTAAATACATAGATTAGCATGAAAAATAGTTGACAAATACATAGTTTAGATAGTTACAAAGTTTATAAATACATATTGTCCATAAATACATAGTTTATAAAAATACATAGTTGAGCTAGTTCGGTTTACATTGTTGAAATACATAGTTTATAAATACATAGTTTAGCATAAATACATAGTTTGGATATTATAAAAATACATAGTTGAGATAGTTCAGTTTACATTGTTCATAAATACATAGTTTACAAATACATAGTTTAGACAGTGCAAAAATACATAGTTTAGATATTATAAAAATACATAGTAGAGCTACTACTGAATTACATTTGTTCAGAAATACATGGTTTAGATATTGAATTACAGAAAAGAAATACATAGTTTAGATTCAGGAATAAAAAAGATATGTGGATCTTCGGAAAGTTATTGATGAAAACTTCGAAAAGTTATTGGAACGTGTAAAAGAGAAAACATATTTCAATATAACATACACATATTGTTACACTTCGAAATACTTAGTTTTAGCTTAGAAAAATAAAAGATATGAACTGGATCCTTTTTTTTTTGGATTCCTAACAATTCATGTACATTAACATACTTACAATAAGATTACATTATTATTTTCGAATATCGGTGATGAAGACGAGAAATCAAAAAAAAAAAAAAAACCAAAATAGAAGAAATAAACAACTTTGACATTATGATCCAAGAAAACAATTGAAATCACCTAAATACAAATTGAATATACGAAATTTGTGAAATCAAAAACGGTCTTTTTGCACGAATTACCTGATGATTGTCGTGTTTGTTACTGCATTTTCAGATGTGTTGAAGATTTATTTTTGAATTTTGAATTTTTACGTTATTGACTGTTGAAGAATGAATGGAAGAAGAGAATCGTTTAAGGTAAGGGGATATTACAGCTAATTATGTGGAAAGGAAGTTAAAAAATATATTGAATTTCGCATTTAATATCACCACGTTTAGAGGCTAAAATAAAGGAAGTGTTCCCTTTTTACCGTATGCTAATGTATTTCGCCGACAAGAAATACATCCGAAAACATACAAATCACCTGATTTTTAGCTACGAATTGTAATATTAAAAAGGGTAGTTACAAATGGTAGGAAGCTACAATAAGGTAGTCATTTGAGAAATTTTACCTTATTTTAACCCATGACCGGTAACTCGTTTACCCATCATATAATTCCAGTGAACCTTTCTAGATGAGGAAGCCATATTCCTTCTCCTATCAAAGACTTTACTTCAAAGTATCCAATGCCAATGAATCAGGTGATGAATTTACAGAAGTCCCTTTCGAGATTTTAGGTTCTTGATGCTTTCCGTTCCAAAGCCACCATGACAAAGGCCATTTCTTTAGTCAATCAAGTTATTTCTTGAACAGAAATGCTGGTACATATAATGAATCAGGATTTTGGAGCCTGATGACAATTGTATGTACAATAAGGATTATTTGTTCCTGTACCAAAGAAATTCAGATAGTCAGAAGAACGAATACAATTAAAAAAATGATACAAACATTATTATTTTACCCTTTAATAGTTTACTGACTGTTTACTGTTAGTTGTCTGTTTTGCAGATTCACAGTGATTGTAAGACTTGAGGTGATTTTTCACTACGGTGGACAGTGGATTAAACTTCGAAAGCTGGTTGTATTATATATTTTACATGATGGGTTACGGGTTATGGGTTAAAATAACTGGGTTTGGGAGTCTATGCGGAACTTACTTGGTTCATTTTTTTGTGTTGTGGAGTTTAAGTCACATTTTCATTCATATAAGGGTAAATTTATCAAGTATTCTAACAGGAAGAACAAATTTAATCTCAAACTTTAATGAAAATAAATTTAAACTATAAACCATACTTAAAAAGGTAATTTTGGCCCCTTTCCCTATATGAAATTGAACAAACTTTGGAAAGAAGCTTTAGAAGATGAGAGGGAGAGAGAAAAGAAATTGGTACGGAGCATAGTGACCTTTAAACGTTAATTGGTCTATATGGTCTTTGGCCAACTTTGCCTTTAATTAATTTTCTTTGTCCCGGAAGTAATGCCACTTAGGAATAATCAAATTTGTCGTTTCCTCTAGTACTTATTATTACTATATATAAGGGATAATTCTCATTCTATGTAGTTCTCACGTGAATTTTTTATCTTTTTTTTTATCTCTATTTAAAATTTTTATGACTCTAAATTGTGCACATATTTTGGTAAATTTTAAAAACTTTTAGGGCTTTTTTATGCCATTAAAAAATATGATGTCAAGAAAAGTATTATAGTGGCCCCCACAAAGTATACTTATACATATTTGAGTCTTTTATGTGACAATATTATTAAACTTGTTTCAATATATCATTGTTAAATACTTTTAAAATTTATCAAAAATGTAAATAATAGCCTTTCCGTCTCAATCGGAAAATGAATTCCCAAGTATGGTAGTTAATTAATCAAATTTTACGTGAGTGCACTTTTAACATATAATTAGATAATACATTACTATATTAAAAGAGGAACTATAATATATCTAAAAATGATTGAAAACATTGTATTTAAAGAAATATAATTTGATCTCGATACAGTAATAATACTAGACAATTGCAAAAAGTACTTTTTCTACTATTAAAATATTTTGTAAAAACTGGACAATATATTTTATATAATTTAGGAGAATAATTTTTTACATATTGAACTTAACTATTGTGTTAAATTATATAACATATTAGTTATCCATTATTTTACAAAATATATTTTGGTAAAAAATAAGTTAGCCAATATGAGTTCAATTCAAAGAACTCAAATGAAATTAATTTAACATATGAAAAACTCAATTTGGATCATCTCGGGGACTTAATCTCAAAAAGTTAAATTAGAAGAGCTTTCAATTATCGATTTTTCTAAACTAAAAATCTAATACATAAACTAAGAAAAATGTTTTCCTTTAACATACATTTTTAGACTTTAATATTTTAAAAGTCTTTCGAAAATATCAAACTGATGTTACCAGAATGAAGAACCAAGAGCAGAAAAAATTTAAAAAATATCCTTTTTTTTGCGCGGATTTCCCTTCATTTGGGGTGGTCTTTAATTTTTGCCCTTTAAATTGGTGGTCTTTAATTTTTGCTCTTCAAATTGGTGGTCTTTAAGTTTTGGCCCTCAAATTGGTGGTCTTTAATTTTTGTCCTCTGCCTTTGCAAATCTAGCCATACAAATTCTGCAGAATTTGGGCCTTAAGGCAGAATTTGCATGGACAGTTTTGCAAATTCTGCCTTGCGAAATTCTAAGGCAGAATTTGTAAAGACAGATGGCAAAAATTAAATACCACTAATATGAGGGACAAAAACTAAAGACCACCCCCAGTGAAGGACAATCCTGCAAATTGCCCAAAAATATCTATAAATTGAATTTTTAATGATGGTTTGAGCCTGAGCTTAGCACGGGCCATGTGACACTAGTACAAGTAATAGTATAAGGTTGACTACCTAAAGTTCCAGAGAGATATTGCAAGTTCGTTATCCTATCCTGCAATTCTTTTTCCATTTTTTCCTTCTCCTCCCTTACATTAGTTAGTACTTAATATAAGTGAGGATGTTAGGGTTTTGTCGTCCTCACAGCATCATATAGAATTCTTACACGTGGTTATTTTGATTTGTCCTTGCATAATTTCATTTGCTTATTTTTGTTCTCATTAATGGTGAAGATCACTTCCACGTGGGCTTTTATAATTGATGTGTTGTGTGATTGTTTTAAAAATATCTTCTTGTTGCTTATTAGTTTATCCCTTTGATCTGTATTATATGTTGTTTTAACTTTTATATATTTAATTTGAGATAATTAATTATTTATATAATCAAGCATGTATTATTATTTTTTCAAAGTTACCTTTATTTCGATAAGTGAATAATTTCAAAAGCAAGAAATGGTATTAAATTGATAGTATTTAATTAAGGATTAATATAGTCAAAAGATTTCTTACTTTCTAGGGGTGACTAATTTCTGAAAGGGTGTGCCCAAGCTAAAAACACCATATAATATGAATCCAGGGAAGTACCTTTCAAATTATTTGTCCATAGACGGGTAAAATTTAGGTAACTTTAGAGCTAAATTTTCTTTTTTCAACTAAAGCATTTATTAGGTCTTACTTTACATTTAAACATATCTCATGTCATATGTTCCTCTATTATTTTAAAACCTCCAACATGTTGCTTCTTTAGTGAGATTGCATGTGCTTACAAATACAAAAAGTAAAAAATTATTGGATGGTGTAGTACAATGTTGAAGATGAAGCCAGCTAGCATTACCAGTCAAATTCAAAATCAAATTATATTCATTATCTCTTATTTGATTAACTAAAAACTAATTATATGAAGGACTAAATTGATTCTTGAGGCTCATTTTAATGAATTTTGGTTGTTCCTTGAATTTCGTCTATAAGTAAGGTTAAAACCCACATTTCACTAGCATAAAGCCTCGAAACATAAAATAAATGAGTGAAAATTTAATAAATATTAAAAGATATCTATTTCTATCTATAAATAAAAATTGCATTCTCACGAAATCATAAAAATACTAAATGATCTTCGTCCAGTTATAATTATCATGCTCTATCATGTTTATAGAATATCGAATCACTTGCATCCCTTTGATATTTGCTAATTTTCCTACCAAACTTGCTTCCTCATAAATAATTTAAAAATTATCCAATTATATGATGAAGAAGCTTTAATAATTATGAAAACTTATCAATAAAATATATTTAACCTACAATTATGTTAAATTAATTATATAGTAGACAAATGTAACATTAACTATACTTAATGTAACATAAATTATACTTATTTGATAAAACTTACGTACTATTTTTATATCTTGAGTTTGAACCCGGGCTTAGCACGGGCCTCGCGCAACTAGTATAATAGAAAAAGATACACATCATATATAGGGGCAATTTGCAGGATTGGCCTTCGCTGGGGGTGTTCTTTAATTTTTGTCCCTTAAATTGGTGGTCTTTAACTTTTCCCCTTAAGGTCCAAATTCTGCCTTAACATGGGAAGTTTTGCAAATTCTGGCCATGCATATTAGCCTTAAGGCAAAATTTGCATGGCCAGAATTCTGCCTTGCGATTTTTTTTTTTTTTACTGAGCTGGGGTTCAAACCCACAACCTCGGAGTATTAGGCGAAGGGCAAAACTTAAAAACCACCAATTTGAAGGGCAAAAATTAAAGGGAAAAAATCATAATTGTACAACTGGGACATATACATTGCAAAAAAAATGGCCCAAACTTTACATTACAAATCGCTGAACCAAAAATACAATAGGCCCATTCTTATATCTAAAAGAACCAAAGTTTTTCTCGTTATTTTGGTATCCCCGTCTTTGTCCGTATTGTGTTGCCTCCAATCTCTCTCCTTCAATACTTCGTATACATCAATACTTCAAAATCAAACCTAATGCAGCTCGAAAACCTCATATACATTAGCAATTAGTGAAAGAAATCAACAATTGTTTCCAGTTTTTTCTGCAATTTATGGTTTGAAAAACTTCATCTACATCCTTATTGTGCAATTCGTGATTTCAATTTTTTTTGCTGCAATTCGTGATTTCAACTTGTTTCAATGGAGGCTTATCCTGAATACCTTCTTCATAGTGGTCAATGGACTAATGACAATAAATTTGTCAATTTTGTTGCTGATTGTATTGCTATTGGGTCTACCTTCAACTTTGAAAATTTAGTTAAAGCAATTTCAAAGCAGATCAGACTAGATACTCAGTTGAATGCATTAGAAATTAAGTTTGTTCCAAGGGATGGTTTGATGCCTATCCTAGTCTACAATGATACTGGAGTTCAGGTCTATATCGAATTGAAAAAGAAAAATCCAGAGTTTACCGACTTTGCGCTCTATGTCACGGTGAAGAAGGTTGAGAATGATTCAGTTGCTATAAGCTCGAGTGGTATAAATAGAGGCAATTTTGTACAAGAGGTTGATACAATAGATATGATTGAGAATGAAAGTGATAATGAATATATTGAAAACAAGTATTTTGGTATAATAGATGATATGTTACACAAAGAGGTTGAGGAGGATCAGGTTTATAAGAACAAGGAAACTGTTGTTAGTGTGATGCATAACTATGTTATTCAGAATAATTTCCAGTTTAAGGTGAAGAGATCAAGTAAATCAAGGTACAATTATAGTTGTATATTCAGTTTTATTTTTGTAAAAATATGTATATTGACAAATAAATATGTATATTGACAAAGTTATGTGTCTAAATTGTATAAACCTGTATATCAATGTGTACTGATTTGTGATTCCCCCACTGTATATATGTGTATAAACCTGTATATCAATGTGTACTGATTTGTGATTCCCCCACTGTATATATGTGTATAAACCTGTATATCAATGTATACTGATTTGTGATTCCCTCATTGGATATATGTGTATAAACCTGTATATCAATGTATACTGATTTGTGATTCCCCCACTGTATATATGTGTATAAACATGTATATTAATGTATACTGATTTGTGATTCTCCCAATGTATATATGTGTATAAACTTGTATATCTATGTGTACTGATTTGTGATTCTCCCACTGGATATATGTGTATAAACCTGTATATTAATTTATATTGATTTGTGATTCCCTGGATATATGTGTATAAAAACTTGAATATCATGTTTCCTGGATTTTTTGGTTTTGTACAAAATTGTATATGATAATTAAATGTTCTTTAACAATAGGTATCACCTTTCATGTGTGGATGAAGATTGTGTTTGGTTTTTCAAATCTTCTGCCATATACAAGGCAGAAATATTCAAGGTGAGAAGTTTCAATAATGTTCATACATGCTCGTTTAGTGAAAGATTCTTGACACAACGTCATGCTACTTCTAAAGTAGTTGCAAGTATAATCAAGGACAAATGTGTTGATCCAAAAACAATTTACACTGCAAATGATATTATAAGTAGGGGTGGGCGTTCGGTTTTTCGGTTCGGTTTTATCAAACTTCGGTTTGGCTATTTCGGGTTCGGTTTTTTGAAGGTGGACACCAAACACCGAACCAAACTAGTTCGGTTCGGTTCTTTCGGTTTCGGTTTTTTAAAGTTCGGTTCGGTTCGGTTTCGGTTTTTTCAATTCGGTTTTTTTAATATAATATTAGAAGCGATTCCATTGACACTAATTCATAATCTCAAAAGCGATAAAACATAAAACTGATAAATTGAAATCAAAATCAAACAAACAGATACACAAGAACGTAAAAACTATAATCATGACATAGGATTACTAGGTGTTATATACATACCGTAAGAATAATTAAGAAAACACATAAAGGATATACATTAATCCTAAAGAGACATCCTAGTTACCTTTCTTTGTTAAGGATATTTGATTTTTTCAATTGAAGTGGAAAATTAGGGATACAAATGCAAAAGAGGACTTATTACAATTGGGTTTTTTTTTGCTTTAAACTTAATGAACCTAGACTATTTTAATTTTTTTGGGTAATGTATTAAATTTCGGTGTGCGTTCGATTTTTCGGTTCGGTTTTATCAAACTTCGGTTCGGCTATTTCGGTTTCGGTTTTTTGACGATGGACACCAAACACCGAACCAAACTAGTTCGGTTCGGTTCGGTTTGTTGAAGTTTCGGTTCGGTTCGGTTCGGTTTTTCGATTTTCGGTAATTATGCCCAGCCCTAATTATAAGCGACATACAAAAACAACACGGGGTTGAATTGAGCTATATGAAAGCGTGGAGGGCTAAAGAAATAGCAATGGAAATGATAAGAGGAAACCCACATGATTTTTATAGGGAGGTGCTGAAATACTTGTATATTTTGGAGCAGTCAAATCCAGGAACGATTACAAAATTGCACAAATCAGAAGATGGGCGCTTTCTCTATGTATTTGTTTCGCTGTTCGCATGCATTAAGCGGTGGGAATATTGCAGGCCAATAATGGTAGTTGTTGGAAGATTTCTTAAAGCAGCATACAAGGGTACCATATTGACTGCTTGCACACAAGATGGAGCTGGTGAGTTGACTGTATCTATTTTCTGATTGCAGCTTGTATGAAAAATTTGTATATTCTTGTATTTTAAATGAGAACTCCTAATATAATAGCTGGCCATTATAGAATCTTGACACAAGAGTTAATGCGCATGTCTTTTTCATCTTTTGTAGAAGTCTCATCAGAAGACTTGTTAGTTTTCTGGTTTTTAGAGACTAGTAAATTCAGATTTGATCAAAATACTACAGAGACTTGAAATTTTTGAGTGCTTCTTTTATATGCTAATAATCATTATTTGTCATGAAAAATCCTTCCGCTTGCTTACGCAATTGTGGATTCTGAGAACAATAAATCTGGGAAGTGGTTTTTCATTCAACTAAAAGGTGTTTTCGGAGTGCGAGAAGGGATATGTATAGTTTCGGACAAACATGAGGGAATCTTGATCGCCACAACATCTGTATATCTAGAAATTCCACATTGTTTTTGTATATTTCATTTGTGGGGAAACATATCAGATCAATTCGAGAAACATAAGGACCAGCTGCATGACCTCTTCTGTGTTGTGGCTAATGCTTGCACCATTTAGAAATTTGAATACTTTATGACGGAAATATCTAAAATTGATGAGAGGGTGCCTGGTTACTTGCATGAAATTGGGTATGAAAGGTGATCTATGTTACACTCAAAAGTGAAACGATCAATGGTCATGACTTTGAATATTGCGGAGTCGATTAATTCATCAAACAAACATGCTAGAGACATGCCAATAATGCGTGTGCTGGAGTTCATGACAAACTTGATACCACAATGGAACTACCATAGTCGGAAAAAAGCAATGAAATCATCCACCGCGCTTAGCAAAAAGTATGACAAACTCATTGGGGTTAATCTGCTTGTGGCACAGAAAATGACGGTTAGCTAAAATCCTTTATAATTTTGTATAATTCTGTATAATTGTGTGACATATACATATCTGTTTGTATATATTTGTATAATCTTGCATATGTTCGTATAAAATACTGTGGCTTTTCTTTAAAAAAAATTCAGCTAAAGCCTGCTACAGACAAGTTGTACACTGTATTTGAAGGAGTAAAGAGAAACATTGTATGCCTTGAAGATGGAATATGTAGTTGTGGGCGATTCCAAATGGATGAAGTTCCATGTCCACATGCTTTGGCGGTTATAAAGCTCAACAAATTGACACCAGCCGATTATTGCTCATTTTACTATAGAAGGAATCATATCCTTGCAACTTATGAAACTCCAGTATATCCCATTTTGGATGAGAGTACATGGGTGATCCCGAGAGAGGTGCTAGAGAAGGTGGTCCTGCCACCAAAAGGGAGAAGAAATGCAACAAGGCCAAGAAAGAAAAGACTCCAATCGTCTTCAGAGAAAGCGAAAAAGAAGAGGAAATTTTCATGTTCGGTGTGTGGCCAAGATGGTCACAGTAGGAAAACATGTGGAAATCCACCAAAAGATTGAAACATTAGGATTCTTATTGCATTTGTTGTCATGTTGGGTAGTTAACATTCATAAACAAAAGTGTTTTGCTTGTCAATAACGCTGCTCCTATGCCACTAAGATTCTATGTTGTGTTGCACTTGTCAATAAAAAGTGTTCGCTTTAGACTATATACAGATTCTCTTACATATGTTTCATTATACATGTATTCTCTTGTATAAATATTGTATAATCACGTATATCCCCTAAAATGGAGCTTTCTGGTGAAAAGTGATAGATATGAGGGGAATGGAATCACTTTAAAAATAGTGAAAAAATATGCAGTATATGTATAAAGAAGTATAACTTTAAGTACTGGTTTTCTTGAGTTCATAGCAAACTTTCTCATAATGACAAATTGAGTTCATGAGATATCTATAACTTTTTGTATAATCTTGTATAATCACGTATATCCCCTTAAAAAGAGGATGTGGATTGCCCAAGATCAGCAAATATTACTTGAGAACCTGTGATACCGTAAAATAAAACCATTCAACACTCAGTAATCATCACAAACGTACACAATAAAAGTGCATTGCATTGATTAGCAATGTTATACCCCATTTAACCGGGTCAAAGCGGAGTACAACATATTGGTGATTCCTAATTATTTAACTTAAGGAGTCGCCACCTTATTATTTTAATGGTGAATTAGGACACCTAATATTAACTAAAATGAAGCCAAACTAAACTCTACTTTTTAAGGTCTCACGAACCTAATAAGTTCTAGTTAAGGGTTCTAAATATCCTAATGAGAAGGTATTAGGCATCCATTAGAATCCGTGAATTACGGTTACCGGCCAAACTTAGGTTAATAAAATTAGGCTTTGAAAATTTGTTAAGACACAGAGGTTATATCCTCTTTGAATATATATAATATATGGAACCATAATTACGTCATTGTAAAAACAAAATAAACTTTTGATTTTAAGAGCTTAACCTATAAGGATATTTTGAATAAAAGTGGGCAAAGATTTGAGAACGTTATTTTTTTAATTTTTAAGGCAAAAATAAGCTCTTTAACTTTTTAGAAGAGTATACAAAGGCAAAATTAATTATGAAAAAGATTTGCCTCAAGGTAGAAGTGGGTTAATCTTTTAGCTCATATCAAACTTGTTTTTCGCTTATTGGAAGACTTCCTAGTAAAAACTTTAAGTTGAAAAATTTATCCCAAAAAGAATGTTCAATGATTCTTAAGCTCTGATTTGTATTAAAAGCATTTAAAAATGATCCAGTGATACGAAAAGTACTTTATCTGATTACTCCTTTTTCAACTATTAATTATCTCAAAGGAAGAAGTCAATTTGCAACAAGCTAAAAAATGAACCACGTCTTTTTCTTCTATGAAATACTATCGGTGGAAAGGCCTACAAATATATACCTAAATTCTCAAACCTTGAAAATATTATAAAGGACTTCTAAGAAAAACTACCACCGGTTTCCCCTTATATCAACTATTATTTCTAAGTTAATACCAGTATTGGTCCTATACTCATATTAAGAGAATCATTTTATAAACATTATTAAAATAACAAGGTTATGACCGAATCAAATAAAAGAGAACTAAAATAGAGGATTCCCCTGCTCCCAGTTCATTTTCAACTCGGATGGGAGAGGGCGAGGAACTGAATAATGAGGGATGATAACTTCGTTATCCCTTTTTAACTCCGCTCGAATGCATAGAGCGATAGATACTTGACGGGGCGAAATGCAAGTTTCTTGATCTCACGGGAACATCGAGTCTCGTTTGAGACTCCTCACAACTCCGGATGTCATGCAAAAGAAGAAATAAAAAAAAAGATTAGTGGTCTATTAATATTAATATGATTAATAAGTAGGACTTCAATAAAGGTTCCAATATATAGCAATCTATAACACTTAATGAACAAATAAGGTGCACTGGGCAAAACTTGTATTTGGCTGCTCATTCGTTTCAGTTCAATTTCCAGAACAAAGACACATGAGCAAAGTTAAAAACTAGTTCATGCTTTTCACTCAGTGTTTGGAGGAAGCTAAATAACTAAAATTAATAAAAACGTAATCATGCTAAAATAACCAACTTTATGTAAGTATTTAATAAGTATACAAAGTATACCTCCCTATATACACAGAGTGTATACAGAACAGGTATACCCTGTAGACTTCACGTATACCAGCAAAGTAACAACTCATAACAAGGTAGGAAAGAAAAGTGACCATAGCACAGGGGCCTGTCAAGCATATCAAACTATACATATATCATGTCTACTGTATTTGACCCCTATTGACTCATAGAATATGGTGTATACCTTTATTGACATATCTGACATGGGATTAGGTGGTGAGGTCATGCAGACTCAACAAACTTATAGACTTCCTAGATTTATAAGTTTTACCCCAAAAAGGTTAGCATACACAGGCTTTAGAGGACGAGCAAACAATCTCACCTAAAGTACCCTTTTCTCATATTATCCCTCGAATGACTGAACAGGATATTATTCACTTAATCATGCAAGCAGTAATCAAGTCTGGGTGACATAATCATGATTATTTAAAATTTAGCTAAATGTATGTATACTTACTCATTTGGACAAAGGAAAAGAGAGAGGGTTGGGCATGATGCTGAGCACGCAGCAGGCATATAAAACCACACTATAGGACTTTTGATGACTTATTTAGCAAACACCATCACTAAGACATTTTAGCAAGTGAGTATCCACTCTTAACAAGGTCTGAACACTTCTAACTTGTATACAAAAAGCAGATTTGCCATAAATAGACAAAAAGACATCAAGGATTAGGTGTATGATAATTAAATGAACGGCAGCTTATCAGAGAATACATGTAAGGTTTCAAACCAGTTTTCCACAAGAGTATATATGGGCTAACAGATAAACCCTTTCACAAACATGCGTGCAATGACAACTAAGCTCATGAAGGGTCTACTGTAGACATAATCAGGCAAAGATTTAGGCATGCGTAGATGCACAGAGATCTCAATGACATATGGCAGTTAATCATGATCGATACTCAAATAGGCTATATCAGATAAACTTCAACAAGCACATGGTCTTGGATAGTGTCCCTGCTTAAGCAAACTAGAGATATGCTAATGACTGGATGGGATGCCACTATAAGATTTGCTAACGTGCTAAACTATCACAACAAGATATGCCATCATGGGAATCAAAATAGAATAAGTATATGCTATCATCAAACAAGATTTAATCAACACATTTGATCAATTACCACAACTGCAGCCCTGGGCTTAGCTTATGACAAATGATATTGCAACAGAAAACCAAATCACACCAACTGAAATTAATACAGACTTCAACATATACCCTTGACATGAACTCATTAAACTAAGTAACCAGTGTACAAGTTAAGTTGACTATCCAGCCTATGTATATTAGTTAAATATGAAGACCAACTTGTCAAATTCTTAACGCTGGGCATCCTGAACCATTCCAAGTTATTTTTTTCATCAACTAAGCAGATAATCATACCATTTTTTTCTTAACAAGTAAACCACAATAAGCTGGATAAACATCTTAACATAGAAGGAAAATTGGACTGAACAGGCAAGTCAATATAAAGATGCCACGTCCATTTATCAATTAATAGAACTAAGCCCAATCTTGAAATCAGCAGGCAAAAAAAATAACTGAGCAGGGATGAACAACACATCAGGTTTATTTTACTTCATCATTCTTCCATATTAACAAAATATTACTGAGTACTGTCAGTAGCTCGTAGTTCCACTCAACTAAAGCTATGTATGAACATTTTGGTCTTACACAAATCATAGGTTTGATGCCTAATCTAAACTTACTACCAATAAACAACTGATTAATACACTAAGCGAGCATAGAGCTACACTGAACAAAATTAACCGAGCTTAACTAGCTCCCAGAAAATAACTCATATAACGTCAAATAGAGATTTTAAGCCATGTTTTCGAATGAAACACTGAGTATACTAAATGAGCAACAGCCATTATCAAAAGATAGATGTAACTTCCTATTTTATGACATCGATCATAACTTCCTATTTTTATGACATCAGACAACAAATTTTAGCACAACACCTAACTCGAAACTGAAAACATTGTAAACACTCAAACGAAGAATACAAATAAGCATCAGAATCGAAGCGAACTAAAAGTGGGAAGGAATTGCACTGACCTTTTTCAAGTGCAGTGAACTAGGGACTTAGCCACAGATCCACGCTCGAACGCTCAAACCCGAATCCGATCGAATTATACAAATCTCAGACCAGAAAAATAAAGTAATTTCTTGACTATTTTTTTGCTTTCTCTTTTTTTTTTTTTTTTTTTTTTGTGTAAGGCTACGGCTATATCCCTTTTTTAGATATGAGATTATCGCCGTTCAAAACCTCTCCTAAAATGGTTCTCAAACTTGGTATTTATAGCATAAGATTAGGGTTTTCCGGATTTCAAACTTTATGGCTCCAAAACGAAAATCAAAAGGCTGTTTGAAATCAAATCCCAGTTCTGAAACGTCGATTTTTTCTCACAAATTTCAGAGTTGTTTTTGGCCCTTTGTGTTGACTAGAATCGTTGAAAACAGGGGAGAAAGCAACATCTCAGCCTTTGAGATGGCGGGATACGAAAAAACGTACAGGACTTGCCCAATATGGCGTGACAAACTATTGAAGATTGAAGGAGAGAAAAGTCTTTCATGGAAGTGGAAAGAGAGAAGAAGACAAAGGTGCGGCTGAGGAGAAGAAAATGAAAAGAACCTAACGAATTAAAGGGGAAGGTGGGCCGGGTCGTAGCTAATTGGGCTAGTGTAAAATTGGGTACCTTTTCTCAAATTTCGTGGGTTTCAATTTTGATTTAAGTATCCCTTAATAAATTATATACTAACAAGTGCTTAAGTAAATAAATTATGCAATGCAAAATATAATTACTAGTAGTTACATGACAGTGAAAACTATACGATATCATAGTAGTTGCGCGATAATATTTATAACGTTTAAAAGTAAGTAAATGCTATTGTCTAATTATATAAAATAAATGCGATGCATTTTCATAAGAAATAAAAATGTTAAAACATCCGATTATAATATGCTAGTATGAAAATAATAATAATAATAATAATAATAATTGCAAATAATATTAATGATAATAATAATAATAATAATAATAATAATAATAATAATAATAATAATAATAATAATAATAATAAGAATTATAATAATATTAATAACTATAATATTAGGTGCTAATAATAAAAATAACAATAATAATAACAATAATAATAATAATAATAAATATAATAATAATAATAATAAAAAATAATAATAATGATAATAATATTAATAATAACAATAATAACAATAATAATAATAATAATAGTAATAATAATAATAGAAAGCAAATAATTGTGGTAAAGTATATATAACTATTTGCAAATAAATATTTTGGAAAAGGGCGGGACAAAATCGGGTGTCAACAAGCAACATTATTGTACTTTACAACATTGCATCAAAACAACTTAGTCAAATTCCCTTCTAAAAATCACATTGTCTGTACTTTATATTACCGCTTCAAAACATCTGAGTAAAATTCAAAAAGCAATTATATGCAGCCCCCTCAATTATATGCAGCCCCCTGCTTTTCCTCACGTTTCCTCTTCTTCCTCCCGAACCATCTGCCAGTAACTTCTTTAGTCTCACTAGTTGCATCGGCCTTTTATTTTTTTCTTCCATAATCCCACAACAGGGATCCATACCTGGTGCGATGTATCTCAATGTCAATATTGTCTTTTTTGATTTCTTTACCGTGCACGAAATAATCTGCAAAGACAGCAACAAAAACTCCACAATCACTGTAAACAAAAAAAATATATTATCCATGAGTTAATATAAAAGCAGTAAAAACAGTAAATTAAAATAAAGTGAATAGAAAAAGATACCTATTGATTTGTTGTGGCAGGTTATCAACCAGATTTATCAGCAAAGCATCACTTTGAGTTTTGTCAACCCCCCTCTTAACATTGAATTTGGACTTTTCTAGGAAGTATGGTAGCAATGTTTTGTAAGGTAACAAAGTTTTCATAGCAAGTTTATCATTTTTTGAATCACGTTAGGAGTCGTACACATGGATACACCAATCACTGAAGGTAAAGACACCCAAAACGCAATGTCCCAATTTAGATTTTCCCCGATCGATATAAATCGGGAATAACACATGATCAAATTTGTGCCAAGCTACATTTGCATCACAGCAACAACCTCTAATGTACTCTTCTACTTCATGCTCTTTTGGGATCACAGAAAAATCTTGACCTTTTTTCTCAAACTCCATATAGAGTAAATAAAGCTTCTTGTTGAAATAAAAGTCAGTTGTAGTAAACTTTACGGCAAGATTAGGTCCATATTTTGCCTTCTTCCTCAGATATTAAAATATGACATCCAAATGTTGAGACAAGAAAAGAAGAACGCTGAATATACAGCACATATACCAAAAAATACAAACATATACAGGCATATACCAAAAGTATACATGCACATATAAAAATTTATACAAACATATTGAAGCATATACAAAGCATTTACTTAAGAAACAAACAACACTCAGGCACACGTAAAGATTCAGAAACAAATGAATGGAAAGCCCGAAGGCACACTACAGGAGCAGAGGACGGCAAGTCCCAAGGAACAAAAATCCTCAAATGAGAACAACACATATACATATTTATCCAAAAATATACAGACATTGATCTATACTTAGCTCGGCTATTATCTTTTCTTTTGTTGGACAAAAGTAAATATACAAACATATACAACAGTATATGCTCACATATACAGATTTTGTACAATCATATGCAAAAGCATGTCTGTGTATGTACATTAGGACATATCCTCCCACTATACACAATTAAACAAATATATACAAAATTATACATTTTAAGACAGAAAAATTGGTAATATCGTGTCTTTCAAAGGTCGACCGCTATGTGCAAGCGCCTCGAACCGATCCTTCTTGTTTATATGACACGAGTCAAAAACAAAATCTTTGGGGAGATCATTTTTTCCATCACGATATAGAGTTTTGGGGCTTAAAAATCATGAAGAAAAGAACACCATCTAGACATTTGCAAAAGAGTAAAAACCAGAACATAAAAAGCTTAAAATGAGTAAAAGTTACCGTCGTGTCATATTCATCCCATCCTCAACGAATTCCACAAACTCTTGGGCCAAATCCGACAAGGGATAAAATTCATCAATGTCGCTCATGAAAGGATGCTTGATATCAAAAATACACTTGGATGTACCCGAATCAAAATCTCCCACATATGGATCTGGGGCTAATTTTCCTGGAAATTTCTTTTGTGCCAATTTTTCAGGAGTCACATCTTTTTCTTCAACTTCCATGACAAGTGGTCTAGGAAGCCCAATCTGGGACATCTTTATCTTAGCAACCTCTTCATCACTAATATCCCAAGGTCTAGGGAGCACAACCTGGGACATCTTTATATTGGCAAAGTCTTCATCAGTAATACCACACCAGGGATCGTCCTTGACACCATCAACTGCTTCCACTTAGAAAGAGGAAAAAGATTAATTAAAAAATATAAAGGCAAAGAAAGAAAAAGAAAGTTCATTTTAGTGTTTAAATGTGTGCTAGCTTCAAGGCTGATTTTTTCATGATAAGGGGCAAAATGGGAAATATGATTTTTTTGGTCGGAAAAGCTTGGTGGGAAGATACATATTGATGGAAAAAATCATTTGCAATTGTTTTGGGTGGAGAACCTGGTGGTTATGACATTTGCTAATTTTGGCTTTCCTCATACATGTCACAATCGTGACGGATAATAGTCAAGATACTGCTAGTTTCGATGTCTACTGGTGTTTTTCCATTATGCAGAGGAGGAATTTTATAGGAAACACAAAGGGTCATATGCGACAATTGAATGACTTTATACACATTTGGAGTATGAGAACAACTTAGAGTGGTATACAAGATCACAAGCACAACAAATTCTATGTTGGTTACTGGTTTTTCAGACACCAGTAACCCGTATTTTGCAGGCACCATTGATCCAGTATTTGCAGGTGCTCAGATGCTAAAATCTATGGTGGATCTTGGAAAATATTTGGTGGATTTTTGGAGCAGTTCAAGGTGGTGGTTTTCAATATTTGCAGTTTGGAAATGGTTTAGGGGCTGGGAGCAGATATATTTAGAAAAACCAAGGCTAAGCTACAGCTTTGAATGCATACGGAGACACAAGGGTTCTAAGGTAGAGAGGAGTAGGGAACACTATCACCATGTTCAAATCCTATAGGAGGAGAACATGGTGGTAATTTTTACTAACTATGGTTTCTTTTTTGCAAAGGGTCGATCGCAAGAATGAGGAAAACTTAAACACCGGTTTTTGTGCAGTTGTCTCCGAGCATAGTAAGGATCTTTTGGAAAATTTCGGTGGATTTTTAATCGGTCGAAAATGGGAACAAATGATATATGGACAGGTTGCTACTATATGTATCAAGGATCTTAATTTCATAGGACATGATTTGGTACAGGCCTTGAATATTTGGTACAAATCTACTGATCTTATCACCATAGGAAATGATATAGATGGTTATGAGCAAGTGTTCAAAAATGAAACAAGTGATACAGGAATTCAGAGAAACAGGAAGCTTCACTTTGCAAAAATTGGTATGACAGACCTGATTTGCTGGTTTTTAGGAAATATAGGAAGGGAACTAACCAGTTAGACAGAGAAAAAGATTAATCGAAAGGTTTCAATCCGAAGGCAGAAAAAAAAAGACCAAGTACAGGACGAAAATATACCAGGAAGACCATCAGTAATTTGCTGATTATGCACTTGATCGAGGGGGCGAACATCAGTACCCTCTTCATTTCCCTTGACACTTCACATCTTTATATTGGGAAAGTCTTCATCAGTAATACCACACCAGGATCGTCCTCAACTGCTTCCACTTAGAAAGAGGAAAAAGATTAATAAAAAATGTAAAGGCAGAGAAACAAAAAGAAAGTTCATTGAAAAATACCAAGATGACCATCAATAACTTCCTCATTTTTATTGACGCTTGATTTTGTTTGGTCAGGTTGCATGTTTACTTCATGCACTTGCTCGGGGGGCTCAACACCATCACTTGCTACAACTTAGACAAAGAAAAATATTAATCAAAAGGTTTCAATCCGAAGGCAGAAAAAAAAAGACCAAGTACATGACGAAAACATACCAGGAAGACCATCAGTAATTTGTTGATTTTCCTTGACACATGATGCATTTTGGTCAGCTCGCAAGTTTAGGTCATACACTTGCTCCAGGGGGGGCGGGTTTGGAACATCAATACCCTCTTTATTTCCCTTGATACTTGACGTTATTTGGTCACCTTGCATATTTAGATCATGCGCTTTTTCGGGAGGGGAGAGGGGGGAAGGAGGTGGAACATAATCATTATTGTCAAACCCATCATTGCCTTGATCAGATGTACCGTCCTCATCAGCATTGCCTTGATCACTCGGCTGCTTAATTTTCAGATGCTTGAATATGATTCCAAAGGAAGATACGATGTAAGTGTTGAGCGCCTCAACCTACAAAGATGCAGTACCTCTGAAATGTCACTCCTCAACTGAGAAACTTCAACTTCAACCGTCAACCCATCACTGCTCCCGGAAGGATCGCGTCTCAATACGGGTTATTACTCCTTATTCTGAGGATGAAGTTGTTGAGGCTGCTCCATATTCTGAGGATGTGGTGGGGGTGAAATGTTAGAATCTTCATTCTGAAAACGGGCAAACCCCGTGAAGAAACATGGTCGGCATTGATATCTTCAAAGAATGCAGCAATTTTCAAGTTTATTTTTTCCTCAGTGGTAGGAGAAATGTTGAAGTACTTCATCTA
Source organism: Lycium ferocissimum (assembly GCF_029784015.1). Taxonomy (NCBI): domain Eukaryota; kingdom Viridiplantae; phylum Streptophyta; class Magnoliopsida; order Solanales; family Solanaceae; genus Lycium; species Lycium ferocissimum. Next base: position 31,451 of record NW_026727760.1, read on the forward strand.
CAAAAAGCAAACAATAGGTTAATTTTGTATAGAATATATAATCTTGTATCAGAGAATTTGATAAAAAAGGATACTATAGGCATTTTACTTTGTCTATCACGACCTAACCGAGGGTGCGACGAGCACCTTGGTGTATAACTCCACCCAAAAATCTCTTATCATACTCTCTCATTTACATCTAGGTGAGTCACATAGCTAAATCATACTTTCCATCCATTATTCATACTAATTTCGTTGGGCGACAATTCATTTATATCATCATTAGCAACTATGCCCATATCAATGTACATAAGCCGACGAGGCTAACAAAATAATATCCAAAATATAAGCCGACAAGACCAAACACATCTAACCATATACACATGTCTGCGAGCCTCTAAGAAAAGTATGTCATATCATATAGGCGGGACAGGACCCCGTCATGCCCATAAATATGCACACAAAAGAATAAATACCAAAAGCTGTGGCTCCGAATGAAATGGAGCTCCGCTATGTAGACCCTGAGAAATGAAGCTACGGATCAAGTCTGTCTCCCTAGCCACCTGCGGGCATGACGCAACGTCCACAAACAAAAGGACGTTAGTACGAAGAATGTAGTGAGTATGTAAAGCATGATCAACATCAATATGGAAGCATAATAGACAACATATGAAATAGCATAGGATGGGAGATAATAGTATTATCGTCATAAACACTTACTTGCTTTTCAAAGGGACTTTCCATTTCTAACGCATGATTGAGTACATATATCCATGTCCATATCCATACTCGTTTACATTCCATATCCATAGTCTTATTCGTAGTCATATTTCTATTCATACTCGTATTCATTTACATATTCGTATTCATATTCATATCATATACATATCATTTACATAGCATACCCGACCATGAAGGTTCGGTGTTTCACATACCTGGCCCTACCAAGGCTCAGGGTTATCCGTACCAACCGCAAGCGTGGGTCCGCGCGTATATATATATATATATATATATATATATATATATATACACACATACACACACACACACACACACACACATATATACATATCTATTCTACCCGGCCATATAAGCTCGGGGTTTCATAGTAGCCATACATAGGCACATATACATAAAAGCTCATAGGCATCTCTAGCATCATTACTATCGTTGTTCATTACATCTATCCCTAGAGGATTACTCATCATAAGGAACTTAGTACAATCGTAATATATCGAGAATCACAGCTTAGTAGCTTTTAAAGATAGAATCATTTGGAGGACATCATAGGCTCATAGAAGAATAGATATTTGGCCAAAGAACCATGCCTTATGAAAGAAGGGTTAGCCTTACATACCTTTTCATTCAACTATTATATCACTTGCACATTCTCCTTCAATGCTCATGTTTCTACCTTCATTAGAGTTATACTATCATTAGGAAATCGATGACTTAGCATACATGACTAAAGCTAGAGAAAATTGAATAGCATCTTCTTTATTTATACGACTTCCTTCATATCATATATCAACTCCCAAACATCAATAATAACACTTACAACATAATAACAATAGCCTTTATTCACCTGCATTATCCTTACTTCTCAATTCCCTTCCAATCATCCGTATTCATGATCATAACACACGATTATGTTCATTCATATACAATGTCTAT
>NW_026727761.1:0-30914 GCF_029784015.1 Lycium ferocissimum
ATGAGATTCCCTTCACTTGATCCACTCCATTTCTTGTTGTTGCTCTTTGATTTCTCTTGTTTTCTTGTGATTGGAGTGTATGGAAATATTATAGAGGGTTCTTAAGGTGTGGGAGTGGAAGATGAAATAAAATGAATGGGGTCCCTTATATAAAATCCCAAAATCTGATCTTTAATGAATTATTGTCGGGATGAACAGTGGTCGTAACCCATAGTTTACGGACCGTATTCTGGTTTACGGCCCGTCCTCCAAATCGTGTTTAAGCATTAAAAAAAATAGAAGCTTGGCTGAGGGACATGGCACTTTACGACCGTATTTACGGTCCGTAAAAAACGGTTACGAGCCGTCCTCCGGAGTGTCGTTTTTAATTATTTTCACACTTTAACGTAAAGTTGAGATTTTCAACAGTGTCGGAGGACGATCGTACTATACGGTCCGTAAATCACTTTTTCGGCCGTATAGTGCCATATACGACCACTGGGCTGAAAAATTCTCCGCAACTTTATGATTTCCAAAGTTCATATTTAGCCATCCCCGACCTATCAAAACCTCATACACTCAACCCTTCACGGTTCTACTCATCACTCAAGTACGGAAAGATTTCGAGGTGTCACAAGGTCGCATAGGTCGAGGCGGACTAAATCGGTGAAGAGAAAGAAGGTGCGTTACAGCTGTAGAATTAGGGTGAGTTTGAATAGCGTTTGGGAATGTTTTGTAAGCAAGGTAGTAGTAATTATGTTTATATAGGTATGCATATGATATCCCGTATATGGCTATATCAGCGGATATGTGTATTCCGGCAGAATAACGCAAAGCAAAGTATATGGAAGGCATTAATCGGACGAGTGGTAACGCAGCTCAAGTGAAAAGAAAAATGAATGGCACAAAGGTTACGGGGCAAGCTGAGGCCGTTTTCGCTACAAAAGTTAAGCTTGGGGAAGTACTAACACAATGATATTTGGAAAAGAAAAAAAGTACCGCCTAATTGAGATTGGGAAATGCGGACACAGGGCAAAATATAATCAGGCAATAACATAAGTACACCCCTAAAGGGGGGAAGCGGGTGCGAGAAATGCAAGTGCAAGATGGAGACAATCACACTACAATATATTCGATACGGATGCTCGGGCTACAGGTAAGATTCCTTGCCGAGACGAGTTAGTAAGTGTCACGACCCGAGCTACGGGCCACGACGGGTATCCGGGGCTAACCACCGAACACCACTCACTTACCTGCTTATCTGCTATTATTCATACTATATGCTCATAATCATATAAAACTGTCATTTTCTGAAATATATTAGCTTTTATAAACATAAGCCCTTCGGCTATCAAAATAATATATATATATATATACATACAAGCCATGGGACCAGACTACCCACACTGCGTATCTACGAGCCTCTACTGGAATACTAGACATCTGGACGGGATAGGACCCCGTCATGCCCAAAATAGGAATTTACAAACATATGTACAAAAAGAATAGTCGTAGCACCTCCGAAAAAAAAATGGAGTGCTCTCAAATCGCCCGCTAGCTCCTATGGATCCGGATCACCTCCCCGACTACCCGTGGGCATGAACACGGCGTCCGAAGAAAGGACGTCGCACGAATATTGTACCGAGTATGTGAAGCATAAACAATAATGAAACATCAATAACCGAGGAGGCATAAAACAAGGAGCAATCTCAGAATCGATCGAATCATAAGGATGATCATGCATGCCGACTTACTTTCGTACTCATCATCATATCTCATATACACATAATCGTAATACACCGCCCGACCATATAGGTGCGGTGTAATAATCAATATCATTAGCATCATCAATAGCATCCCGCGTCCAGATATCATCTCATGCCGCCCACTAGTGGTGTCCGCCCATGCCATTAGGCCATGGTGTGTATAGTCGCCCGCCTTGGTGGTACCCGGCCATATAGGCGCGGTGTGATATGATCATACTTTCATAACATGCTCATCATACTATGCTTTTCATAACATGCTTATCATAATGCTTTTCATGACATGCTTATCATAATGCTTCATAGTATGCTCATCATCATATGCTTATCATAATGCATGCATAGGAACTCCTAGATATCATACTCTATCGGGGTGACGTAAGGTCGTGGACCCCCGATGTCGCTATGGAACATTCATACGTATTCTGCCTCACCTTGAAGGGACAAGCATGAGGTGAGTGGACATAATGATCAATACCATTTGATTACACATATATATAGCATCATTAGCTTCTTAGGAGCATCATGTCAAAGGCTATAGTATTTCTAGACTTTAGCTTACTATCATAGTCATCGTATGTGTTATCTCGTATAGCTATTCATGAATGAGGATCTTTACTTTCTTAGAGATAGGAACATTCATAGTAAATGAGGAAATTCATGTCATATGACTCATGCCTTGGAAAGAAAGGACTAGCCTCACATACCTTTGCCGCTTTACTATTCTATTGCTCGCTTGTGCTCCTTAAATGCACTCGTATACCTTCAATGGAATTCGTATCGACATTAGCTATATAATCGGGAAAACATGTTCTCTAAGCTATAGAAATTTGGGCAGCATCTCCTTTGTTTATACTACTTTCCACCATATTTCATATCAACTCCCAACATTCATAATAATCATCACAATATCGCTAACAACAATCGTCATTCATTCATATGATTCGCATTTCATAATTCACCTCAATTTCCCATAATTATGACTAAAAATCCATCGTCGTATTCTTTCGTATCCAATACTCCTTTCATGTTCTATAGGTCATTTATAACACATTTATATCATCAACATATTCATTTCCATGATTCAATTCACTACTAATCACTAATGACAATATTCATCCATTTAATGACCCATTTGTGGTGCTCTTCTACAATCCATGAATCTCAACTTAAAAATACTTCAAATAGCATGTAAGGTCATGAAACTTACCTTAAACAATAGAGGAACAAGCTTGGAGTGGTGATTCACCCTTAGCACCAAAACCCTAGTTCATCTCTCCTTGGATTTCTTGACTTGGATGACTTTTAATGGGTTTCCTTCACTTGATTCTCTTGATTTCTTGTTGTTGATCTTAGATTTCTATGGTTTTCTCATGGATGAAATGTTTGGAACACTCTAGAGGCTTCTTGTGTTGTGGAGGAATGAAGGGGAAATGAAAATGAAATGGAAGGAAGTCCCTTATATAAAAATGCAATTCGGCCGATTGAATATACGGACCAACATACGGTCCGTATAAAACATACTGACCGTATGTTGGACCGTATAATTGGTCCAGTGCCTCATGCCATTCTAGGTCAAATCTACGGCTGGACATACGGCCAGTAGATTTTATACGGCCGCATGTCCGGCCGTATGTTTTTGATTCTTCGAGTTTTGTTTCGTCGACTCGTTTGATCTCCGATCCTTATGGAACCTTCTTAACACTTGTTCAACACTTCAATATCATTCGAAGGGACGTTATAACTCTTTCTTGGGACATCATTAGGACATCATTAACTCAATGCTCATAATTCTCGTCCGATACACTAACTTAAGTCTCGCTTCTCTTAACAACTTTCTTTCCTCAAGTCTAATGCCTTTGAAATTCTTAATTAGCATCATCACATACTAGTTCTTACTTGTCCAAACCTCATATACATCGTACCCCTCATTAGTCTATTCACTGTACGCTTAAGGGGAAATTTTCAAGGTGTAACATTCTTCCCCCCTTTTGGAACATTCGTCCCCGAATGTTAAATCATCGGGAATTCTAGAAAAAATTTCGCCAGAGTTTCCCCTATAATATGGCGATACCATCCTGTCACAACAACCCATAATATAATTGCCTCACAGGGCTACAACACAATAGCAATATAGATTGGCCACACACGACCCATATATATAAAAGTAAAGCGTACATACCTTATCATCTCGTCGTCTCATCATAAGCCTCTTGGGGGCTGGAAATAAATGCGGATATGTAGATTTCATTCTCTCTTGCTTCCCATGTCATCTCTTCTCGATTGTTATTTTGCCATAAGACTTTAACTCGAAACTAGTTCTTTATTTCGTAGCTTTCGTACTTGCCTCGTCTAATATGGCAATAGTACTTCTTCATAGGCTAGCTTTTACGTAATCCGAACATCATCTATTGGCACAATCTTTGTGGGATCTCCCACACATTTGTGGAGCATAGAGACATGAAATACTGGTGAACTAATTCAAGCTCGGAAGGCAACTCTAATTCATAGGCTACTTGACCCACCTTGCGGATAATTTTGTAGGGTCCAATGTATCGAGGACTCAACTTCCCTTTCTTACCAAATCTCATCACCCCTTTCATCGGTGATACTTTCAAGAACACCCAATCATTGACTTGAAATTCTAAATCTCGCCGGCGATTATCCGCATAAGATTTTTGGCGACTTTGGGCTGTCAATAATCGATCTCGGATCACTTTGACTTTTTCTACTGCTTGCTGAATCAATTCGGGGCCTATTAATTGTACTTCTCCGACATCAAACCATCCAATCGGGGATCTACATTTCCTTCCATATAACGCTTCATACGGAGTCATTTGGATACTGGAATGATAACTATTATTGTAGGCAAATTCGATTAGGGGTAAGTGGTCATCCCAACTACCACCAAAATCTAAAACACATGCCCTTAGCATATCTTCCAAGGTCTGAATAGTACGCTCGGCCCGTCCGTCGTCCGTGGATGGAATCGTACCGAACTTCACTTGAGTACCTAGACCTTCTTGGAAGGATTTTAACTTAGCCGTAAATTGTGCTGCTCCCGTCCGTGATGATAGATATTGGAATACCATGAAGCCTTACAATCTCCTTAAGGTATAACCGGCATAATCTTCACCGAGTATGTAGTCCCGACCGGGAGAAAATGAGCCGCTTTTGTGAGTCTCGTCTACGATCACCCATATAGAATCATACTTGCCTCGGGAGCGGGGCAATCCTACAATAAAATCCATATTGATCACCTCCCATTTCCACGTAGGAATTTCCATTGCTTGTAATAACCCTCCGGCTTCGATGTTCTATCTTCACTTGCTGACAATTTGGACACTGGGCTACAAATTCTGCTATGTCTCTTTTCATGCCATCCCACCAATACATCAATTTAAGATCATGATACATCTTTGTCGTTCCCGGATGAATAGAATACCGGGAGTAGTGAGCTTCTTCTAGAATTCGGCGGCGTAGTTCCGCCACATCCGAACACATAATCTATTCGGTACCCGAGAACCCCATCTACCGAGACTTCAAAAGGCGACTTTTCTTTTGGAAATTTCACACCTTTATAATACTTCAATTTGGGATCCTCGTATTGACGCTCTTTATCTCTCGCATCCAAGGATGAAACAATTGGGATTGTTAATACCGACTCCCGCATTGCCTCGAATCAATTATGCGTACTCCAAGGCTAGCTAGTTGATGGAGCTCACGAATCATTTCTTTCTTCTCCGAGGGCACTTCACATAAGCTACTCATTGATCGGCGGCTAAGCGCATCCGCTACTACATTTGCCTTTCCGGGGTGGTATAAGATATTCACATCATAATCTTTCAATAATTCCAACCACCGCCTCTGTCGCAGATTCAACTCCTTTTGTTTGAAAATATATTGAAGGCTCTTATGATCTGTATAGATATCAACATGTACGCCATACAAATAATGTCTCCACATTTTTAATGCGTGAATAATATGCCAATTCAAGATCGTGAGTTGGGTAATTCTTTTCATGTTTTCGTAGTCGCCTCGAAGCATAAGCAATGACTTTTCCATGCTGCATTAACACACATCCTAACCCAACATCGGAAGCATCACAATACACAACATAGCCATCCGCCCCTTCTGGGAGTGTTAAGACTGAAGCTGAGGTTAACCTGTCCTTCAACTCTTGGAAGCTACGCTCACAAGCGTCATTCCACTGAAACTTTGCCGCTGCGGGTTAGCTTCGTCAATGGGGCCGAGATGGATGAAAAGCCCTCTACGAATCTTCTCGTAATAGCACTCGCCAATCCCGCAAAAAACTACGAACTTCGTAGGCGTCGTAGGCCTTGGCCACGTCTTCACGGCTTCTATTTTCCGAGTATCAATCTCTAATGCCATCATCCGAAATCACATGGCCCGTAAATGTCCTGCAATTTAGCCAAAACTCGCATTTTGAAAATTTAGCATACAACTCCCGGTTTCGGAGAATTCCAAGAACAATTCGCAAGTGATCTGCGTGTTCGACTCAAGGAATACACCAAAATGTCATCAATGAAGACTATCACAAATAGATCCAGAGAGAGGCCCGAATACATTATTCATTAAGTTCATAAACACTCGGTACATTAGTTAGCCCAAATGACATTACTCGGAATTCATAATGGCCATATCTTGTTCTAAAAGCTGTCTTGGGAATATCTTCTTCTCTCACTCGTACTTGATGATAACCTGACCTCAAATCTATCTTTGAAAACCACTTGGCACCCTGAAGCTGATCAAATAAATCATCGATTCTTGGGAGAGGATACCTGTTCTTTATCGTCACTTTATTCAACTGTCTATAATCAATACACATTCGTAGGGAGCCATCTTTCTTTCTCACAAATAAAACTGGCGCTCCCCACGGAGATGAACTGGGTCGAATAAACCCCTTGTCAAGCAAATCTTTCAGCTGGGCCTTTAACTCCTTTAATTCTGCCGGAGCCATCCGATAAGGAGGAATAGAAATGGGTTTAGTATCCGGCAACACATCAATGGCGAAGTCAATTCTCTTTCTGGAGGAAGGCCTGGAAGTTCATCGGGAAATACGTCCGGGAACTCATTTACTACCGGGACAGACTGGAAAGTAGGGGACTCTGCTTCCGTATCGTGAACTCGAACTAAATGATAAATATAGCCTTTAGCTATCATCTTTCTTGCCTTGAGATAGGAAATAAACCTACCCTTTGGAGTCGCTGTATTACCCTTCCATTCAAGCACGGGCTCTCCCGGAAATTGGAACCGAACTAATTTCATGTGACAATCAACATTGGCATAGCAGGAGGCCAACCAATCCATACCCATTATAACATCGAAATCTAACATTTCAAGCTCAACTAGATCACCTTGGTCCGACGACCACATATCACAATTATTCAATCTTTATATACTTGCTTAGCTATTACGGGATCACCAACCGGAGTGGATACCTCAAAAGGTTTGATCGGCTCGGGTTTCACCCAAATGCGACTTGCAACATATGGAGTAATATATGATAACGTAGATCCCGGATCTATCAATGCATACACATCATAAGAGAGCACAGTCAATATACCTGTAACCACATCTGGGGAGGACTCAAGATCTTGTCGTCCGGCTAATGCATATAAGCGGTGCTGGGTGGCACCTGAAGTATATACTCCCCCTCGGCCTCTGCCTCGTCTGCTGCCGGGTGGAGAAGTCTGCCCTGTGGGACGTCTTGAAGAAGATCACGCTGCGATCGATCCGTGGCCTGGGTCCTAGCTCGCCACTCATCGACGGCATCTCTCATCATGTGCCCTACCCGCCGCAAGCATAACAAGCGTCCGAACCACGGCGGCCATTGTCCCGTAATGTAATCTCGCGACCGCATCGTTGCATCGGGAGGTCTCCTCCGACTATAATCACCCCCAACCGTGAACTCCGGGGGCCCTCGAACACGGCCTATCGATCGGAAGGAGCGATCAAATCTCCTATACGAAAATTGGGGAGGTGCACTCGTCGGCCGACCGACCCGAGTGCCCGGAAAATGTCCGCCTCGGTCCCCTCTCTATAATCACGCCCGTGCCCGAAGATCTAGCTCTTTTGTTTGGCCCAACATCAACATTATGTTCACCCCTTTGTGGAGGTTGTTGCCCTTCAAGATTTTGGGCATGGGCTTGAATTCGGGAAATATCCATCCCGCCTTGTAATGAGGCCGTTAAGCAATCTTTGAATAAATGTGGCCCTAAGCCACTCACATATCTATGCACTCGTCACCCATGTCGGCTACCATCGTAGGAGCATACCTAGCCAAAGAATTAAATTGAAGGCTATACTCCCGGGCGCTCATATTTCTTTGCTTCAAATTCAAGAACCTATCCGCTCTAGCTCGGCGGACCTCGGGAGGTAAGTAGTGGCGAATGAAGGCATCAACAAACTCTTGCCACACGGGAGGAGGTACATTTTCTTGCCTCGACGCTCTCCAATTATTGTACCATAAAACTGCCACATCTCGGAGTCTATATGAAGCTAGCTCCACTGACTCGGTCTCGGAAGCATGAATAATCTGCAACGTTCTTAGCATCTCATCAATGAAACCTTGTGGATCTTCATCCGGCTTTGACCCAAAGAATTCCGGAGGATTTAGGCTCATGAAGTCACGGGCTCTCGCGCTAACTGAGCGATCACTTGGCCCTACATTCTGTCGTTGTGCCTGAGCGGCAACCAACTGAGTCAATAAATTAATAGCTTCGGTCACTTGTTGACCCGTAGTGGCCGGTGGAGGAACTGGGATAGAAGCCCCTTCTGTAATAGGAGGAGTAGTGGAGGCACTAGGTGAAGCCTCATGATGTGACTCTCCTTCCTCAACATTCGTAGGCGGCTCTCTTTCTGCCCGCCTCTTTGTCGTGGTCTTGCCCTTCTGGGCGGCTTTAGCTTTTGGCGGCATTTCTGAAATCACAACATACTCATTAGGGAGGATTAAAACTTATACTCGGCTCTATCGCACGATCTCATATGAAGAAAGATGGTCATTTTTCCTAAATTCCCTGTAGCCTATTGTTTATTAGCGTGGCGCGCAACACACCATAAACAAGACTCAACTAGACACGGCTCGTAGACACTCCCTAGGACTTAACTGCTCTGATACCACTTCTGTCACGACCCGAGCTACGGGTCGCAACGGGTATCCGGGGCTAACCACCAAACACTACTCACTTACCTGCTTATCTGCTATTATTCATACTATATGCTCATAATCATATAAAACATCGTCATTTCTAAAATACATTAGCTTTTATAAACATAAGCCCTTCGGCTATCAAAATAATATATACATGCATATATATATATAATATATATATGGGATATATACTACCCACGCTTGCGTATCTACGAGCCTCTCCGGAATACTAGACATCCGGACGGGACGGGACCCCGTCATGCCCAAAATAGGAATTTACAAACATATGTACCAAAAGAATAGTCCGTAGCACCTCCGAATATGGAGTGCTCTCAAATCGCCCGCTAGCTCCTATGGATCGGATCACCTCCCCGTCTACCCGTGGGCATGAACACATAGGTCCGAAGAAAGGACGTCGGCACGAATATTGTACCGAGTATGTGAAGCATAAACAATAATGAAACATCAATAAACCGAGGAGGCATAAAACAAGGATGCCGTAACTAATCGAATCATAAGGATGATCATGCATGCCGACTTACTTTCGTACTCATCATCATATCTCATATACACATAACGCGTAATAACGCTCGACCATATAGGTGCGGTGTAATAATCAATATCATTAGCATCATCAATAACGCGTCCAGCATCCGCATCCGGGATATCATCTCATGCCGCCCACTAGTGGTGTCTCGCCCATGCCATTAGGCCATGTGTGTGTATAGCTGCATAGCGGTGCTCGCCCGGCCATATAGGCACGGTGTGATATGATCATACTTTCATAACATGCTCATCATACTATGCTTTTCATAACATGCTTATCATAATGCTTTTCATGACATGCTTATCATAATGCTTCATAGTATGCTCATCATCATATGCTTATCATAATGCATGCATAGGAACTCCTAGATATCATACTCTATCGGGGTGACGTAAGGTCGTGGACCCCCGATGTCGCTATGGAACATTCATACATATTCTGCCTCACCTTGAAGGGACAAGCATGAGGTGAGTGGACATAATGATCAATACCATTTGATTACATATATATATAGCATCATTAGCTTCTTAGGAGCATCATGTCAAAGGCTATAGTATTTCTAGACTTTAGCTTACTATCATAGTCATCGTATGTCTTATCTCGTATAGCTATTCATGAATGAGGATCTTTACTTTCTTAGAGATAGGAACATTCATAGTAAATGAGGAAATTCATGTCATATGACTCATGCCTTGGAAAGAAAGGACTAGCCTCACATACCTTTGCCGCTTTACTATTCTATTGCTCGCTTGTGCTCCTTAAATGCACTTGTATACCTTCAATGGAATTCGTATCGCCATTAGCTATATAATCGGGAAAACATGTTCTCTAAGCTATAGAAATTTGGGCAGCATCTCCTTTGTTTATACTACTATCCGCCATATTTCATATCAACTCCCAACATTCATAATAATCATCACAATATCGCTAACAACAATCGTCATTCATTCATATGATTCGCATTTCATAATTCACCTCAATTTCCCATAATTATGACTAAAAATCCATCGTCGTATTCTTTCGTATCCAATACTCCTTTCATGTTCTATAGGTCATTTATAACACATTTATATCATCAACATATTCATTTCCATGATTCAATTCACTACTAATCACTAATGACAATATTCATCCATTTAATGACCCATTTGTGGTGCTCTTCTACAATCCATGAATCTCAACTTAAAAATACTTCAAATAGCATGTAAGGGTCATGAAACTTACCTTAAACAATAGAGGAACAAGCTTGGAGTGGTGATTCACCCTTAGCACCAAAACCCTAGTTCATCTCTCCTTGGATTTCTTGACTTGGATGACTTTTAATGGGTTTCCTTCACTTGATTCTCTTGATTTCTTGTTGTTGATCTTAGATTTCTATGGTTTTCTCATGGATGAAATGTTTGGAACACTCTAGAGGCTTCTTGTGTTGTGGAGGAATGAAGGGGAAATGAAAATGAAATGGAAGGAAGTCCCTTATATAAAAATGCAATTCGGCCGATGGGAATATACGGACCAACATACGGTCCGTATAAAACATACTTGACCGTATGTTGGACCGTATAATTGGTCCGTGCCTCATGCCATTCCGGGTCAAATCTACGGCTGGACATACGGCCGCAGATTTTATACGGCCGTATGTCCGGCCGTATGTTTGCCCGATTCTTCGAGTTTTGTTTCGTCGACTCGTTTGATCTCCGATCCTTATGGAACCTTCTTAACACTTGTTCAACACTTCAATATCATTCGAAGGGACGTTATAACTCTTTCTTGGGACATCATTAACTCAATGCTCATAATTCTCGTCCGATACACTAACTTAAGTCTCGCTTCTCTTAACAACTTTCTTTCCTCAAGTCTAATGCCTTTGAAATTCTTAATTAGCATCATCACATACTAGTTCTTACTTGTCCAAACCTCGTATACATCGTATCCCTCATTAGTCTATTCACTGTACGCTTAAGGGGAAATTTTCAAGGTGTAACAGTAAGATCCAAAAGCCAGAAAAGGGGTAGAAGCTAGGATAGTAATTGAGATAGTGCTGAGAATCAATTGTAGAGATTTTGAATGATATGACGTTAGAAAGCGAAGGCTTAAAGGAGAATACGACAAGAGGACGATAACGAGTAACTTACAGAGACGTTGTGAAAGGTAACATTACGGTGCTGGATTAAAGGCTGAGATGGGAGCAATAAGGTTGTTCGCTAATGATACTGCGACCTATGAGTAGTAAGGGAGAAAATAGAAGACCTCTATAGTAGGAAGTAGGAACATCGAGAGAGTGAATAAAGGAAAGGAAAAAAGTACGTAGGACAGATAGGCTAGAAGCGAATGTCGGGACGGAAGGAAGATGTGGGGGCGAGTGAACCCAGAGAAAGAAAGATCGTGACTGAGAACGAGTGTACTCTATACAAAGGGTACAAGAATAGTTATGCAACCTACGAATATTTGTATGTTAAGAATGAGACCAAGCGAATATCTAATGAGAAAAGTTTGAATTCAGTAATAACAATACGGTGATCATATTCTGGGTGCATTAAGGAAAGATGTAAAGAAGGTTTGAGCTAAACTACCGAGATAGAAGTAGTACTGAGAACAAACAGGACATGGCTATGGTTGAACCAAAGATCTATTCGGTACCGGTTGTAAGAGCAAAGAGGCGGAGACAAAGTAAAACATAAGGATTAGTAAAGCCACGCTAAGGTATTTTTGGGCTAATTTGAGCACCTTCGCATATTTTTGTAAAGATTGCAACATAATGTGTGACCGGAAGGTTGCGGGCAAGATCTTAGCAAAGGGACGGTAGCAGAGTTCGAATTAAAGATAAAGGAATGATACGAGACAATGTGCACGGAGTGATACAAGCCGAGTAAAGGAGGATTATAAGATGATTTAAGCAAGATGGTCAAGCTAGTTGGTTACTAAAAGAGGGTGAATTTATACGTCAAATTCTTTCAGAATTATATTAGCTGATGATAGTCAAAGCTTGGGACGGCTATTAGCAGCTCAGAGACGACAGAAATCATATGGCGACAATTGACGTCGACACTTAGAATTCCAGACTGGCGAGTGGGTATGCTTGAAGATACCACCCATGGAAGGTGTAATAAGATTCGGCTAGAAGGAGAAGTCTAACTCGAGATATATTGATCCCTATTACATTGTTCGTAAGGTGAGAAGGTTGCGTACTAAGGACGTGGCTTTTGTTAAGGTATCGTGGCGGAATAATAACAGGAAGGAGATGACTTGCGAAGCTGAAAAAGAAATATGACTGGTAGATGATGGCCGAATATGGCCTACCTTGTATGGAAAGGAATGAATTAATTCTATGTGGTATTTTGGTTGTTGTTGTTATGGGTTCTATGATGATAATGAAAGTTTAATGATTCAAGTTGAAATTGTAAGTGTCGTGTGCTAATTTGGAAGTTAGCGTGATTTTAATGTAGATGTTATATTTATGAGAATGACATTGTTAACATGTGGATTGTTGGTGTAATTCATGAAGTTGGAAGAGAGGAATGTGTTGTTGTTGTTGTTTTCGGGTTTGGGATGGTTTCGGGTGAAGTGGTGTTTTGGTTGGGTTGTTTTGAATATTGTGCGGGTTGTTTGAAGTGTTCTTGAATCGTGTTTGAATGATCTCGGATTAGCGCTTGAACATGTGAGCGTTGATGTTGGCTTGAATGTATGTAGTTGAATTGAATATAATGGAATGTTGTTGAATTATGTAGAAAAGAGTTACTAACGTTAGAATGTGTTTTGAATTGATTGTTGATGTTGTTGGTATGATTGTTAGTATTGTTGTTGATGATTTGGCCGAGTTGAATTCTCGGGGTTGTTGAATTCTCGGGGTTGTTGAATTTATAGGGGAAATGCTGCCCAAATTTCTGTTGAATTAAGTACAAGTTTGGAATGGAATTCTTAAGTGCCTATAGCTAATGTTTGGTATCAATGATGTTGTTGTAGATCTTGGGAAGCCCGAGACATAGGTTTGGATTAGCATTGAGAGCAAACGAGGTATGTAAAGCCTAACCTTTCTTTCTTTTGGCATGTCCTAGTGGTAAGTAGGCTATGATACGAGCCTCGGGGTAACTCCATTCTTAAGATCCGAGCTTGTATACGATTCTTATTCGCTTCTTAATGTAGTCGAACTAAGGTCCTTATGTTTTTATATGATTGGATTTCAAATGTTACATAAAGAATTTTGTTCTTAAAAGATTCTGTAACTACGAACGACCGTAACTTTCATAGACGAGCTCGGATCGTTCGCGAAACGTTCGTAGCAGATTCTATAATGAATAATATCTCCAACTTTCATAGGCGGGCTCGGATTGGTTTGATACCTGTCCGTGGGCCCCCGAGACTTTTCTATGTTTGGTTCTAACGAATTTCTGAAAGAACTTAATGTGACTATCGTCTTAACCCTCGAGTGTCGATTATTTACTTATCTATTGAGTCTATAATGATGATTTTTATGCATACGGTTACTCACGACTCCGCTCGTGCATATGGATGATATATCTTTCGCCGAGTCCCGGGCCGGTTATGTAGTCGTGCGCACTATGATATATTCCGGAGTATTGAGTTATTTTACGTAGTTTGAAATTGTGGGAACATATTGGGCTGTGCATTTGGGTTATAAGTTGGGACTTGAGGTATGTCTCTTTTAAAACATTTTTTACTATAGAAGTGATTTTGGAAGGGCTTTATGCGCGTGCGGATAAGCTCGCATGTAGCCTTCATATTTTATTCCATATTGTGATATACATACGTAAACATGTTTTACCTTATGAATGAGATTGTTGAACTTGAACTTGATCTTTGATTCTTGAACGATATTTCTTAATAAAACTATGGCTTTGAAAATACCCATATTAAAGGGAAGATGAATTTGAACAATTCAGTTAATGCATGGCTGGTGAAACAACATAAATTGAGAAACAATGAACTTGTTGGCCTAGCTATTCGGGAGGATGAATAGCTGTTATGGATCCTAAGGCATCGCTTTTGAGTAGCCTAGCTATTCGGGAGGATGAGTAGCCACCGTGAGTTGGTTCTCCGGTCCGTCGCTTTGAGCATTCAAGATATTCGGAAGAATGAATAACCACCGTGAGTTATTTCTTTGGTGTGTCACTTTCGAGAATGATTTGGAGCCGTATTGGCATGATATAATTCTTTAATATAACAAAACTAAACTTTGATAATTTCTTCATTGTTGATTTTACGGAGTTCATGATTTACTGTGATTACTAGATTTTGAACTGCTTCATTATACTCTTTCATTATAAGTATTATTTTTATTTCTATTACATGAACTCTTGTCCCTATACACTCACTGACTACCCAATATTCAGGCATAACATTGTTGTTTTTGATGGTGTGTTAGGTAATGAAGAAGAGCAAGTACAGGGAGTGTGCGTTGGATAGCAGTACTTGCTACTTTCCTGATTTGTTGGTGAGCCCACATACTTGTTAGTGGGACTTCATTTATCATTCTTTATGTAACGACCCGTCTAGTCGCTATAGCGTTTTTGTCACACCCCAATTTCCGATAGGGTGTGATGGGCACCCGACCCTTATCCAGGGCCGAGCGAACCCTCAGACTATCGTAATACTCGTACTCACTGTTATAGCCCGTATTTCATACGTTCGGATATTGTGAGGCAATGGTGAAAAGTTAAGGACAAGACTATGTTCTAAAATAATTTTAATGAACGAGTTGCTAGGAATATTATTTATGAACATTGGTATTATGGAAATATTGAGAAAAGTTAAGGGCAAGAAGAGAAATTCGCAAAAGGGGCCGTGGAAATAATGCGGAAGGTTAGGGACAAAATGGTAATATTGAGGAAAGTCGAGGGGTAAAACGGGAATTTCACATGAGTTTCATGAAAGTTCCAAGAAGGCCATATTGGCCATGTGAAGAAAAAGAATGAAGGAGGATGACTAGGATAAGTCATCTTTTATTAAGAAGAAAAAAAAATGCAAGAAAAAGAAAGAAAAGTCTAGAAAAATTGAGAGAGGGGCATGTGCCCCTCACATGCTTGGTAAGTTATATATATATATGTGTGTGTGTGTGTTCATCTTTTAATTTAAGAGAGTGGAAGAAAAAGAGAGAGCAAAGAAAGAACAAAAAAAGAAAAAAAAAACAAACGGCCATGGAGAGAGAGAGGGCTGGCCGAAACCAGCCCCTCAAAGTTGAGCATGGAAATTCTTTCCTTCAAGTTTTCCTACTAATTGAAGGGCCCTCGTCAACGTGGAGTAGTTGTTGGAGCGAGAAAACCGCTTGTTGTTCCAATTCGCCAATTCTAGCCGAGGGAGAAGATAAGTGGAAGGTGAGATTTAATCTTAATTATATGTTCTTATAGATGCTTATGCATGTTGAGATATGTGGAAGTGGATGAAATTCATGATGTTGTGTATGTATGGATGTTGGCCGAATATATAGGTTGTTTGTGTAGCAAAGATGAATTAATGTAATCTAGCGTTCTAGTGATGTTGTTGAGAATATTATGACGTAAAATGGATGTTTAATGACTTACGTTGAAGTTGTAAAATTGTATGGGCTGTTTTGAAGATTAACATGATTTCAACGTGTCCATTCAAAATTGTAAGAATGATGTGGTAACGTATGGGATTGTTGAGGTAGTTTATGAGTTTGGAAGAAAAGAAATGTGTTATTGATTGTTTTCTTGCATTTGAAGGAATTCGGGTGGCATGGTATGTTGGGTGGATTATTTTGAAAATTGTATATATTGCTTGGTATTGTTGTTGGTTTGGCCGAGTTGAATTCTCGGATCGTTGTTAATGGATAAATTGGGCCGAGCCATATTCTCGGGGGTGGTATATTTACAGGGGAGATGCTGCCGAAATTTCGCGCATCATAAGTGAATGTACTTGAAAGGTTAAGACAAGTATATGTCGATGAATCTAACGATAGTGTCGATCTTCTTGAATGTAGACTAGCAAGTTGGACGAATAAGCGTAACTAGTAAGGCGCGGCGCAGGTATGTTAAGGCTAAGCTCTTTCCTTCTATGGCATGAATCGTATGGTGTAATATTATAAATGCTCCCATAACGTCCTTATTTCAAAAGTTAGAAATTATGATTTTAAAGCATGACTTTTCTTCTTAAAGGGTTATAAATGTTTCCAAAAATATTCATTTTTCTCCAAAATCCCAGTTTTACGTTTTTGATAGTTTTTATGACTAAAACGCCGACTATGATTTTGTGATGACAACGACGGTACCTAATACGAGAAAATGTCCATGATGACTATGACAATAATGTGTTCTTACTATGAATGTGATGACATGAGAATATGAAGCTATTTCTTGATTTTCTTAATCCTATTTATGGATAATGACTATTTCAAAGGTTCCAAAGCATATGAAACGACACCCCACGATCCGGTTCTATGTCTTTTCATAATGTCACTCTCCATTGATAGTCTCGCCTTAAAATACTTGTTCCTCTAAGGTGAGACAAAGCGACCACGGTTATTCCATAATGCAAATCGGAGGTTTCCGACCTTATGTCGCTCCGATAGAGTTATATGCTCACATAGCTTTTGATTGGGCTCCAATGCACGCCGATGATGGATATAATTAAACCGGCCTAAAGAGCCGAACACGACCGCCACTACGATAGGCGTAGTGGTCTGCATATAAATTAACCGGCCTAGAGAGCCGGGCACGACCGCTACTACGGCAGGCGTAGTGGATACGCTATAACTAAACCGGCCTAAAGGGCCGGGGACGACCACCACTAGTGGGCGGCACGAGATAATTACCCCGGACGCGGGAGGCCCGGACGCGGGCTAACAATATTATGTGATGCAGGCAGGTTATGGATGTATGTATAAAGGTAAAAGTGAGCGTGCATGATTCCGCCTCGAGAGGCAAGCAGATACAGTCAGATCCTTTTCCTCTTATTTCCCATGTTTTCTTATTATATGCTGTCCATGTCCTGTCTATTTTATTATGTTATCATTTATGCCTTACATATCACATATTGCTCGTATCGACCCCCTCTTCTGCCCGGGCTGCGTTTCATGCCGCGTGGTACACCCGGACGGATAGCAAATTTTTGTGATAAAAGATGTTTCGGCGAAGTTGGCAAGTTCCATTTGCTCCGAGTGTCGAATCGAGTCAGCATACTACGCTATGATAGCCGAGTCGAAGTTAGAGACTTTGCAGACGGAGTCGTGGGTTTCGGGAGTCGGTCTGTGTTACGATGCGAGTTTTGTACAGTTACATATTTTATTTAATTCAAGAGCAGCAAAAGTATATCTCAGTACGGTTTACTATGTATACTTGACATAGAAATTTCAAAAAAAAAAAATTTAGTACGTAGTAAGAGTCGATTCCAAATTCGAAGGTTCGCTCCTCGGTTACGGTCCAAAAGTCATGTGCCCATCACATCCTAGTAAGATCGGGGTGTGACACTCACATTGGGCCATTGACAAAGTCATAAATACATAATTTCAAATCAAACACAAACTTGCGAACGTACAAAATCTGTAATATCACGTATAACAAAACGACGGCTTATTACGCTCACAGTCTAGGAGAGACATCTCCATGCACATGACTTGTCCGCAAAGTCTCTAACATGACTCGGATATCATAACACACACAAACTCGACTCGGCGGCATTTGACGTAAAAACAAGTGGAGCTCGCTAATATACATATTGGAACATCTTACACAACACCTTTAGCTCACACAGGGGTGTACCGCGCCCCGATGAAACATATCATAACACACCCACTTCCGACGCGGGGTCGCAAAGCTGGGAATCTGCACGAGTATGTAAAGCGTAAAATACGGTACCATAGGAACAAAATACAGAAGATAGACATAATATGCAAAGTATCAAAATATGTAGTTAAAATGCAAATCATGCATAGGCTCTTAGAACGGTGGTACTCGTCGTTGGCGCCACGCCACAAAGATCACACCGTAAGATTTCATATCTCCGTAACCCGACATATCCCCGTAACACATCATAGCCAACCGTAACGCCATATCACAACATCACACCAAACGGAACCCGGCCCTCTGGAGAGGAGCTCGGTGAACCGTAACACAACATCACGCCGGAATGCATATCATAATGCGCCGAAGCATAACCGGCCCGGATCGGTGAACGAGGTAATGACCATGAGCACGAGCAGAGTCGTGAGTAACCATATGCATAAAATCATATTTATAAATCATTAAACCAATAAGAAATCCATATGCGGAAGTCGAAGAGAAAAATAACACTAAGATTCTACAAAGACCATTAAGGGCGAGCATAAAAGCCGCGGGCCCCACGAACGGGTGCCGGCCCCCATCCGAGCCCGACTACGTTAGTTAGGGGAAAGTTATGCCTTATGAAGTTACCTATTATGTTTCGGGGCAATCCGAGCTCGTATGCAAAAGTTACGGACGATTGAAGTTCGGGACCCCTTTGTAGTCAAAATTTTTTATAAAACCTTTGAAATTCAATCTTTTGAAAACATGAAAGTCTTATTTTGGTCCCATTAAAGAGTAGATCTTACGCTAACGAACAAAGTACATACCTAAGCTCGGATTCTAAGAGTGGAATTACCCCAAGGCTCGGTCATAGCCTAATAGTACTAAGACATGCCAAAGAAGAGAGAGGTGAGCTTTACATACCTTGTAGCCGCCCTCTAAGCTAATCAAACTTGCGTCTCAACTTCTCGCGATCTACAAAAATGTCATCGGACATCCGGCATTAGCCATAAGCATTAAAGAACCCAATTTCAAACCGTCACTTCATCTACCGAAATTTCGGAACACTTCCCCTATAAATCAACCATGTGAATTCAACTCGGCCAAATCCAACAACCAAACCAACAATCACAATAACAACATCGATAGGCAATTTAAGATGTCCAAACCAATATCCAATCTTACGAGACCTTCCAACTTCATTAGAAACATTCATAACATATTTTCTTCTTTCAAATTCTAGAACAATAACCACGCCACCAAACCACACTTTTACAACGTTATTTCCATAAATTCAAGAAGCCACATTAAGATCACATTAATTTTCAATTCAGCCCACATAGTTTTTAACATCAACATGGAACATTAACCTTCATTTTACATCATCGAATTCATATGCAACGACATCCAAAATACCAAATAACATTAGCTCACATCTTGCATGCCAAGCAGCCCCTACACGGCCCAACTTCACATACATGATTTCATGAATTTCCTTTATTTTCTACACATTTCAACAACACATAACATATTGAATACAATTAATTCACTATCTCCACACAACCCACGGCCACACACACATACACACACACGGCCGCACTTCATCTCCATACTTTGATGATTTTCCATTCATTTTCACACTTCACACCACACACAAACCATGCATAACACCTGAAAAACAAGTTTGAACCTTACCTTTCTTTCACTTTTCTCCCTCGGCTAAGGTTGTGCTTGGTAAGAAGGAGTGTTTTTCATGCTCCAACGATTGCTCCACGTCGTAGAGGACCTCCTAATTAGTAGGAAAGCATATAAGAAACCAATTTTTTCTTGATCACTCTCCATGGCCAAGATTCAAATTCTTCTCCATGGCCGTTTCTCTCCTTTTTTTTTCTTCTACTTGTTTCTTGAAATTTCTTAAGGCTCAAATGATGAATTGTCTTGTAATTTTCCACACACACATATATATATAAGGGGGCACATGGCCGGTCATGTGCCCCTATTTTTCTCCAAATTTTTCCAATTCTTTTTCTTTTCTTTTCCCTCCAAATCTTTCTTCAAATTTCTAGAAATTTCCAAAAGATGAACTTGATGAAAATGACTTAACAAGTCATCCATCTCTATATATTAATCTTCCATGTAGCCATGGCCCACACTACATGTGGCCTTATTTTTTTCATGAACTACTAATTTCCAAAATTCCACTTTTAACCCCCAAATTCCATACCACCTCATGCCAATGAAGTCATAACAATTCATGCTTTGAAATAAATCGTGGTTAAAATCCCTACTTCGTATCCCGGAATCCTCTTGTCCTTAACTTCCCGCAATTAACTCGAAATGTCCCGACGTACAAAAATGCGGGATATAACATCCTTCCCCCCTTTGGAACATTCGTCCCCGAATGTTGAACTTGGTCGTACGAGGTCTCATAAGTGCCTCGGGGGAGCTCCCTTTTTATTGCTATTCCCATCCTTCATACTACCTTTCTGCTATCCAATACCATTCTCTTGTCATACTCTTTTTCTTTATACCCGTCCATTTTCTGGCGTCGTGTCATTCGAGGTTTTTGTAAGACCTCTCACCTTGCCGCAAACACCACCCTAACCCTTGTACACTTATTGTTGGTTTTCCAACCTCACTAGCTTACTTCGGTGAGGGGGGGGGGGGCTCATTGGTAGCTCAGATGTCCATACCAAACGCATTATCGTATCAACTGTTCTTGTCCCACTCTTGCACTTCTCTTACCCGCTTCCCCCCTTTAGGGGTATGCTTATGCCATCATCCATTCATGCCTGTTTCTCTTTTCTGCACACGAGAAATCTTATGCTACCTCTGTGTCGTTCAGAACACACTACTCTTACATGGCCCTTTTCTCATTTTCAAAACGTATTCTGTTCGTTCTCTTTTATCCGTATCATCCCAGTCATTTCCTAACATTCACTCTGCCTTGTTTCTTGTCTTTCTATAACTTAGTCTCTCACAATCCTCCGCTTATGGTACTCATATCCTCAGTCCTACATCATAACTTATTACTACACTGTTGTCTCGTTTCCTTCTTATTCCTTTCTTTCCGTTAACTCCTTTTCTTCGCCGACCTGATTCACATCGTCCTACGTGTCCTTTTAAGGTTTCTGGCCGCTCCACATACTCTAATCTCTCTTGGATTACTCCAATTTCTTATTCGCTCCTTACGTCTGAATTTATAGAATTTTCAAAAATTTCCCAGGGGGGTCACCCATCCTGGAATTGCTCTCACGCCAGCACGCTTAACTTTAGAACTTTGATGGAATACGACGCTTTAACGCTTTCCTGACCGCGTCTTTCTCACCATACGACCTTCTACACATAATATTGAGTACGTCGGAATTTTATCATATTCCCAAAACGCCCTCACGACACATCCGGGCAACTGTCTTATTAACGCATTCCCATTCGTCACAGTTTTTTTTTTTTTTTCCTCCGTACCCTCGTCTTAATCATATCACTTTATCCAAACCTACCAGTCCTTTCAAAGTCATCGCCTAGTAGCACAAGTCCTTCCAAATTTCCTCACTGCCATATTTCCACCGACGTCTTATTTACTATTTCACTACTCATTCCACAGTTAACTTATTCCTAGAGGGCAGCCGTACTTTACAGCTTGGTCAACTTTCATCGCTACCGTTAACCCGACTTTTTCGAAATATTTTCCAACTTGTATCTCATTCTCGTATTATTTCTAGAAAAATTGATGAAAGTTTCTCGTATTTCTTACTATTCCAAAACTCGCACGCGCAGAAATACCAACAAATGCCTCACGGGGCCATCATCATATATACATACCACATCATATTGTATCGCATCATAGCCACACGGGGCTCTCAAAAAAATTCACAAGGGTCCGAAGATATTAGATTTACCTCATATGCTCCACACGACCATACATATCACATTTTCTTACTTACCTTCCTTTTCAGTTTCCAACTTTGCCTTTCAATCGTATGCCGATACCTTACTTAACATATATCTTTCGTATCTTTACTTACCTGCGTGCTTTGTAACCTTCCATACCGCTAGTCGCTTCCGCCTGTCAACGCCAGTCCTCTGCCGAAATCAAAGGTCAAGGTCGGGAATTTCCTATAACTTGGCTCTACAGCACGATCTAAGATGCCAAAGAAGAGTAACCATCCTAGATGCCCCGTAGCCTCCTGTTTATAAATGTGGCGCGCTTCACACCATAAACTGGGACTCGGACACGACTTTGCAGACAACCCTTGGACCGACCCGCTTTGATACCACTTTGTCACACCCCAATTTTCGATAGGGTGTGATGGGCACCCGACCCTTATCCAGGGCCGAGCGAACCCTCAGACTATCGTAATACTCGTACTCACATTGGGCCATTGACCAAATCATAAATACATAATTTCAAATCAAACACAAACTTGCGAACGTACAAAATCTGTAATATCACGTATAACAAAACGACGGCTTATAGAGCCGCTCACAATGGACATCGATGCATATGACTCGTCTCGCAAAGTCTCTAACATGACTCGGATATCATAACACACACAAACTCGACTCGGCGGCACTCCGGAACAAGTGGAGCTCGCCAATCCCGCCGGAACATCTTCTCGCAATACCTTTAGCTCACACAGGTGTACCGCGCGGCATGAAACGCAGCCCCCCGAAGAAAGGGGGTCGGCACGGAATATGTACCGAGTATGTAAAGCGAGAAATACGGTACCATAGGAACAAAATACGAGAAGATAGACATAATATGCAAAGTATCAAAATATGTAGTTAAAATGCAAATCATGCATAGGCTCTTAGAACGGTGGTCGCCCACGTCGTTGGCGCCACGCCACGGCATCACACCGAAGATTTCATATCTCCGTAACCCGACATATCCCCGTAACACATCATAGCAAACCGTAACGCCATATCACAAATCACACCAAACGGAACCCGGCCCTCTGGAGAGGAGCTCGGTGAACCGTAACACAGCATCACACCGGAATGCATATCATAATGCGCACGAAGCATAACCGGCCCGGGATCCGGTGAACGAGGTGATGACCATAAGCACGAGCAGAGTCGTGAGTAACCATATGCATAAAATCATGTTTATAAGTCATTAAACCAATAAGAAATCCATATGCGGAAGTCGAAGAGAAAATGGCACTAAGTTTCTTCAAAGACCATTAAGGACAAGCATAAAAGCCGCGGGCCCCACGAACGGGTGCCGGCCCCCATCCGAGCCCGACTACGTTAGTTAGGGGAAAGTTATGCCTTATGAAGTTACCAATTATGTTTCGGGGCGATCCGAGCTCGTATGCAAAAGTTACGGACGATTGAAGTTCGGGACCCCTTTTGTAGTCAAAATTCTTTATAAAACCTTTGAAATTCAATCTTTTGAAAACATGAAAGTCTTATTTTGGTCCCATTAAAGAGTAGATCTTACGGATTGAACAAAGTACATACCTAAGCTCGGATTCTAAGAGTGGAATTACCCCAAGGCTCGGGTCATAGCCTAATAGTACTAAGACATGCCAAAGAAAGAGAGGTGAGCTTTACATACCTTGGCCGCCCTCTAAGCTAATCCAAAATTGCGTCTCAACTTCTCGCGATCTACAAAAATGTCATCGGACATCCAGCATTAGCCATAAGCATTAAAGAACCAAATTTCAAACCGTCACTTTATCTACCGAAATTTCGGCAGCACTTCCCCTATAAACCCAACCACCCCGAGAATTCAACTCGGCCAAATCACAACAACCAAACCAACAATCACAATAACAACATCGATAGGCAATTTAAGATGTCCAAACCAATATCCAATCTTACCCGAGACCTTCCAACTTCATTAGAAACATTCATAACATATTTTCTTCTTTCAAATTCATAACTACGCCACCAAACCACACTTTAACAACGTTATTTCCATAAATTCAAGAAGCCACATTAAGATCACATTAATTTTCAATTCAGCCCACGTAGTTTTTAACATCAACATGGAACATTAACCTTCATTTTACATCATCGAATTCATAACGACGACATCCAAAATACCAAATAACATTAGCTCACATCTTGCATGCCAAGCAGCCCCTACACGGCCCAACTTCACCATACATGATTTCATGAATTTCCTTTATTTTCTACACATTTCAACAACACATAACATATTGAATACAATTAATTCACTATCTCCACACAACCCAAGGCCACACACACATACACACACACGGCCGCACTTCACCTCCATACTTTCATGATTTTCCATTCATTTTCACACTTCACACCACACACAAACCATGCATAACACCTGAAAAACAAGTTTGAACCTTACCTTTCTTTCACCTTTTCTCCCTCGGCTAAGGTTGTGCTTGGCAAGAAGGAGTGTTTTGCATGCTCCAACGATTGCTCCACGTCGTAGAGGACCTCCTAATTAGTAGGAAAGCACGAAGAAACCAATTTTTTTCTTGATCACTCTCCATGGCCAAGATTCGGCCAGCCCTTCTCCATGGCCGTTTCTCTCCCTTTTTTTTTTCTTCTACTTGTTTCTTGAAATTTCTTAAGGCTCAAATGATGAATTGTCTTGTAATTTTCCACACACACATATATATATAAGGGGGCACATGGCCGGTCATGTGCCCCTATTTTTCTCCAAATTTTTCCAATTCTTTTTCTTTTCTTTTCCCTCCAAATCTTTCTTCAAATTTCTAGAAATTTCCAAAAGATGAACTTGATGAAAATGACTTAACAAGTCATCCATCTCTACATATATTAATCTTCCATGTAGCCATGGCCCACACTACATGTGGCCTTATTTTTTTCATGAACTACTAATTTCCAAAATTCCACTTTTAACCCCCAAATTCCATACCACCTCATGCCAATGAAGTCATAACAATTCATGATTTGAAATAAATCTTGGTTAAAATCCCTACTTCGTATCCCGGAATCCTCTTGTCCTTAACTTCCCGCAATTAACTCGAAATGTCTCGACGTACAAAAATGCGGGATATAACAGTTTTGTACCGTTTTATCCCGTTGACACTTCCCCGAGCCTTATGAGTATGATTTAGACCGACGAGGATGGTTGGTACAGTTCTCGAGATGATCGGGTGAGGTTTATGATGACTTGTGTGATATAGAATTTGATAGTGAAAAGTGTTGGACCAATAACTGACTTTTGTGTAAACGAACCTTTTTTGGGAATCCGTCGATTCCGAGAAGTCTGGATGGTTAATTATTACTTAGTAGGATGTTCAGTTTGGTTTCCAAGGCACTTGGCAACGTTTTGGGATATTGGTTGGAAAGTTGGTCTTTGGCCATTGGGTGTTGACCTGATCAAATAGACTTCTGTTGGGAATTCAGTGGCCACGAGTAAGTTC
This sequence comes from Lycium ferocissimum, assembly GCF_029784015.1. NCBI lineage: Eukaryota > Viridiplantae > Streptophyta > Magnoliopsida > Solanales > Solanaceae > Lycium > Lycium ferocissimum. The sequence continues at coordinate 25,581 of NW_026727761.1, forward strand.
GTAGCGTGTTTTTATGTGTGTATGCATGTTTGGTTTGTATCTGTGATGTCTCGTGTGATTGTCAGATTTCGAGTTTAGACTTTTGAAAATCCAGATTTTTCTGGTATCTGGTGTTATATCCCGTATTTTGTACGTCGGGATATTTCGAGCTAAGTGTGGAAAGTTAAGAACAAGACTATTTTCCAACTTTGTTTTGTAAGTTGCTTATGAATTTTGTTGGATGGAAATATTAAGGAATTTGGGGTAAAAAGTGCAATTATGGAAATTTATATTTCATGAAATGTGGAGCCAAAAGTGGAGTTTTGAAAATTTAATTTTCATGAAAAAAATGGCCAAAGTGGCCGGCCATGTAATTGTGGACCATGGCCACATGGATTTATTTTATAAGGAACAAGAGATGACTTAGTCTTCATATTCCATCATCTTTCATCTTTAAGAAAATTCTAGAGAATTTGAGAAAAAGAAAAGAAAGAAGTGAAAAACATGGAGCATGTGCATGGTCATGTGCCTACATAACTGTATATGAGTATAAGGATGACTAATTGAGTCATCTTATTCATTCTCTCCTTAGAAATTTCAAGAAAAATGGAGAGAGAGAGAGAGCAAGAAGAGAGAAAAACGGCCAAGCATGGCCAAGTATGGTCCATGGAAAAGGGAAGGAGAAAAATTATTTTCTTCGATGCTTTCCTACTAATTAAGAGGTCCTCTACACCATGGAGTAATTGTTGAAGTAAGAAAAAAACACTCTTTCATGCAAAACACAAGTTGGCCGAGGGAGAAAGTGAAAGAAAAGGTGAGGTTCAATCTTATTTTTCACGTGTTGTGAATGATTTGTACATGTTGCGGAATGTAGAAATGAAAGAAGTTCATAAAAATATGGTGTAGTTGTTGTGGCCGTGAGTGAATGTTGTTGGAGTAAACATGATGAACAAGTTTTATTTAGTGTAATTTGATTGTTGTGCATGTTTGTGTGTTGTTGTAGAGTGTAGAAAATGAATGAAACTCATGAGACTATTCGGCCATGTCCTAGAAATTCAAGACAATTTTTGAGCCATCAAAAAAATTAAACTCTTCAAGCAAACTTGTTAATTCAAGGGTGCTCGTTAACGTGGAGTCGTTGTTTCGGACGATAGTTCGCTCGTTTTCTCTAACGACCAACTTTGGACAAGTTTGAAGAAGAAAGGTGAGCTTAATATTATTTTCTTGTGTCATAGATGGTTTATATGTGTTGTTGTATGCTAAAAAGGAAGAAATTCATGGTAGGAATGATGTTGAAGTTGGGCCGTGCATAGTAGGCTTGGCCGTGTGTATGTGTGTTGAAGTATAAGCCATGTATTAATGTTAGTTAGCATGTTTTAATTGTGGTGGTGTGAAGAAAAGAATGAAAATCATCCCTAGTGTGTGGAAATGGGGTTGGCCGAATGGCCTTCTTTGTGTGTTGAAAAATGAACAAATTATTGTTAGTGTTTTCGTTAACGTCGTTATGGATTTTATGAGGAAAAATGTAAGTTTGATGACTTAAAGAAATGTTATGTTAGTTATGGGAGGATTTGGAAGTTTATGTGGATTTTATGTGATTTTTGTATTGATGATAATTGTCTTGATAATGTGTGGATTAGTAGTATAATTCATGAATTTGGAAGAAAAGAATGTCTTTAGTGTTGTTCTCGGGTTGGAGACAATTTCGGGTAAGTTGGGACATTATTTGGGTTGTTTGAAATATTGTATGATTTTTTAAAGTGGTCTTGTATATGGTTTGAATGGGTTTGGATTGGTAGTTGAATATATAAACGTTAATATTGGTTTGAATGTAAGCGGTTGAGGTAGTAAAATGGAAATTTTGAATGTTGTTGAAGTCATGTAAAAAGAACTATTAATGTTGGAATGCATTGTGGGTTGATTATTAATGTTGTAGTTTGGTTGTTGGTTTGGTTGTTGTTGATAATTGAGCCGAGTTAAATCTCGGGGATGTTGTGTATATGGGGGAGATCTTGCCCAAATTTACGTAGAGACAAGTATTGACTAGATTGAATTCTTGAAGCCCTATGATTAATATTTGGTAAATGTGACCAATTGTAGATTTTGGACGAAACGGGATTTGAATTTGGAGAAGCGTAAGGAGCGAATAAGGTATGTAAGGCTTACCTCTTCTTTCTTTGGCATGTCTTAGATGTAATAGGCTTGAATACATGTCTGGGACCATTCTAATTCTAGAAATCCGAGCTTGATTTGACTACTATTCATTCGGTAGAATTGAATCAAATGCTTACGAATAGTTGGAAGAATTGTCGAACACCTAGAACTTGCATGAATAGGATCCGATTACCCTAAAACTCTCATAAGTAATGTCATGAAACGTATTATACGCAAATTGTGTACGCCGCCTCATTTGACTCGAGGTGGGCCCCTGGTTTCCGAGATTTCTCCGTTGGTTTAATTGACTTATTTTAAGCGATATGCAAGTACGATTTTTGACTAAGTTTCGACTATTAAAAAGTGATCGTTTTGACTATTCCATTGAGTCCTATGATATACTTTGCCATGTACTAACGATCCCAAAGGTTTTGTCTTTGACATAAATTGTCGCAACTCTGAAAGGTATGATCCATGGCTGTTGTCTGATTTCTTTTAAATGATCGATTATCTGAATCGTTCTTTCGAGTCTTGGCAAACAGTGTGTGTCTTATATTGCATATGGTTTTCTCACTACTCTGCTCGTGCGAACTGTTATGACATCTTTCATTGCGTCCCGGGCCGGGACATGTATTCGTGCAATTTGTTGCGTTGTTCGCGTCCCTCAACTAGAGGGCCGGGCATGTTATATATATATATATATATATATATATATATATATATATATATATATATATATATATATATATATATATATATATATATATATGATGATGATGTGATGACGGGGAGGTGGCGGGATGACATATGATGATTCCTTTTACGCGTCCCTCACTAGAGGCGGGCATGTTACGTATGTATAGGCATGATGATTTTACTTACCGCGTCCCTCATTAGAGGGCGGGGCATGTTATGTAAGCATATGTTCATGATGATTTCTTTAATTATGATACTCGGTCCATTAGTGATTTTGGAAAACATGATTTACGTTGAGTAAGTTTATGAGATCCATTCTTTGTACTACTTTTGTTTGCCTCTTTTTATTTCCGTATGATTCGGTTATTGTGTTATTTCGCACACATACTCGATTGCATTTAAATCTTATGTCTTCGGGAGCTGCGTTTCATGCCGCGCGGTACGGATACACGTTTGAGTGGCCGCCGAAACTTAGGGTCCCTTGTTCGGCTATCTTGAAGAGCTCCTTGTCAGGAGCCCGAGATTTTGGTACGGTCTTTTGTTACATTCGTGTATATATTTATTCGGGGGTACGGCGGGGCCACGTCCGTCAATATGATTTTTGTCACTTTCATGTGTAGAGGTGCACGTAGACATGTACGTAGGTGTGGCTATATACGTACGGCTATATGCACGTATTGTATGTTTGGGCGGTTTATTCATGTGGCACTAATCGCTCGCCTATATATATGTATATATGGATATGTTGGCCCGGTGTGGCCTTTGTTGGTATTTTCACATTGTGCGGGTAAATTTTGGTTAGTAAAACGGAAATCTGCCCCAAATTTTCTAAATACACAGGTTATTATTTTTGGCTTTTGGTACGTACGGGTGCCGGTTCGGAGCGCTAGTCACGGCTTCTGAGTTGAATTCGTGACAAAGTGGGTATCAGAGGCAGAGTTAGTCACTCCAGTGTCTACGAGTAAGGTGTCTAGTAGAGTCTGTTTATCGGTGTGTTGTGCACCGCTGTCCCTTAAACAGGAGGCTCTGAGACATTTAGGATGTTACCTTTCATACGATCTTCGTCGTGCGATAATGATATTATGGGATGAATCCTACTTGAGCTGTTATGTTTTGTGATGCCACGAAGGCGGCAGTACCGCCGGAAGAGCTGAGTCTCTTTCTTGCCGGGAGAGGCCCAGTCGGGACGGAGAGTGACCGGGTATGCCGGCCCGGCGGATGTATTGCCCAGTCGGCGAGTTCTATACCAATCACCCGTCAGAGAAGCGCCGGCAACTGGCAATTCACCAGTGAAAACAACCACGCCTTGGTCCAGTCACCGACCTCGGCTCAGCCCGGGGGCGGAGGATAGAGCTATGAGGGATCTGTTCGGTGCTTCGGGTTTAGGGGGGCGGTCGGGTCGGAGTAGGGGATGCCGGGCGGATAGCGGAAGTGGAGGGCTCGTTCCGCCCGTTCCCCCCCGAGTTCTTTGGGTGAACCCCGGGGAGGACCCTCGGGGGTTTTTGAGAATCGGCGCGGCTCGCTTAGGGGGCCCCCGGGGGGGGGAGTCGGTGGGGGGCGTCGTTCGGGCCCCCGATTTCAACGTTGGTTTGGTCGTGGGGCTTTCCGGGGTGAGGGCGCGCCCCGGGGTAGGGGATGAGTTTGTGGGGCTTTCCTTGCCCACCCTGGGGGGACGCCCGGGGTTCGGTTTATACATCGAGCGGGGGGGTAAAGGTCCGGGTTGTCGGGGTTCGATTCCTTGGCCGGTCCCCCTTTTGTGGCGATATGGCGGCCAGTCTCGGTTGTTTGGTTTTGGGTGATTATTTGATTGAGGTATTCGATTTTCGCGGGATGGACATTGCATCGAGCTATGCCCGGGTATGGAGGAGGCAAGGGCGTCGGCCGTGAGATCGCGGGGGCCGGCCCAGAGGGCTAGATGGTAGGCTTGGAGAGTTTGAGGGGGCGGCCCCCGGGGGCTGGGGATTCTCCCGGCCGGCCAGAGTGCACCCCCGGTTCCGGGGGGGGGTTTGACGGTCGGGGTATTTGGGGCCCGGGCCCCGTTCCCCAGCCGGTCACGGTGGTAGGGGGGGAGTCGGACGGGGCCTCGCCTCGGGGCCCCGGTGCGGCCGGCGCCTCGGGGGTCGCCGCGTCCGGGGGGTTTTTCTTTCCCGTTCGGCCTTTATGGGGTGCCCCTATCGGGATGGTTTGGGTGGGCGGTCCGGCCCTCTTGGGTCGGTGGGGTTCGTCTTCGGCGGGGGGCCCCTCGGGCGGGTTTTGCAAACGGGGGGGTGGAGGCGGGTGGATTCCGGTTCCGGCGGTTTAACCCGTTTTTTGGAGGGCCCGGGAATTTGGGAAAAGGGACGGCTACAAGAACTTCGATTTTTTGGGAAAAAGTGATGATTTTTTGTTTGGAAAGTTTAAGGAAACTTTGGAGGAAATTTTATTTTTAGTAAGTGTGTTTTTTGGAAAGGGAAAACTTAAAGGGGGAAAAAAAAACAAAAAAAAAAGAAAAAAGGAACCAGTGGC
>NW_026727762.1:0-29914 GCF_029784015.1 Lycium ferocissimum
GAGACATTATCTCTGATGTGGCGTGCATGTTTACATTTACACGGATCATAAGAGTCTCAAGACATCTTCAAGCAAAAAGAACCGAATTTGCGGCAAAGAAGGTGGCTAGAATTGCTAAAAGACTATGATGTTGACATCCTTTATCACCCGTGAGAAAGGCCAATGTGGTAGCGGACGCACTCACCGTAAATCTGGGCAGTTTGCGTATGTACCGCCAGGGAAGAAAGAGATAGTCCACGAGGTTCGACAGTTAGCCAGTTTAGGAGTTCGTTTGTTGGACTCTGAAGGTGAAAGAATATTTGTGCGAGGAGTTGCTGAGTCATCTATTGTAGAGGAGGTAAAGAAGCACCAGTATGAGGACCCTATTCTTGTACATTATAGAGATATAGCACATCGTAAAGGTGAGACCCCATTCGAAATTACATCCGACGGAGCACTTCGGTACGGAGGCGACTATGTGTACCGGGGTTGCGATTGGCAACGAGGTTATGGGGGAGGCACACTATGCTCGTTACTCTGTTCATCCAGGGTCAACTAAGATGTATCATGACCTTAGATGCTCGTATTGGTGGGATGGCATGAAGAGAGATATAGCAGAGTTTGTTGCTCAGTGTCCAAATTGTCGACGAGGTTAAGACCGAGCATCAAAAGCCAGGGGGACTATTGCAGGAGATGGAGATTCCTACCTGGAAATGGGAGGTAATCAATATGGACTTCGTCACCGGTCTACCTCGCACTCCAAGGAAGTATGACTCTGTCTGGGTCATCGTTGATAGGTTGACGAAATCAGCTCATTTTACGCGCTAGGATCACATATTCGGCGGAAGATTATGCCGAATATATATCAAGGAAATAGTAAGAGCGCATGGGGTTCCTACGGCTATTATCTCCGACGGGGGAGCCCGGTTTACAAGCCCTAATTTCGGAGATCTTTTCAAGAGGGATTTGGGACCCGTGTGAGTCTCGGCACGACATTTCATCCTCGACCGACGGACAGGCTGAGCGTACTATCCAAACACTACAAGATATGTTACGGGCATGTGTCATTGATTTTGGGTAGTTGGGATGATCACCTGGCGCTTATCGAGTTTGCGTATAATAACAGCTACCATGCTAGTATCCAGATGGCGCCGTATGAGGCTCTATATGGCAGGAGGTGCAGATCACCTATAGGATGGTTTGACGTGGGTGAGACTAAGTTGATAGGCCCGTATATGATTCGAAAAGGGTGTCGATAAAGTGAAACTTATTCAAGAGAGATTACGCGGCAGCCCGCAGTCGATAGACGTTGTATGCATATAATCGACGTCGACACCCAGAATTCCGAAGTCGGGCGATTGGGTATTCTTGAAGGTGTCACCCATGAAGGGTGTTATGAGGTTTGGTAAGAAAGGAAAGTTGAGTCCGAGATACATTGTGTCACGCCCCATTTCCGAGGGACGTGATGGGCACCCGACCCCATACCCGGAGCCGAGCGAACCTACGTACTCCTATCTATACAAAATTAACTACATAACACAGACCGACATATCGGCTGGTGGAGCCGCTGACAGACCAACATACCACACCCACGACGCTGTCTGCAAAGCCTCTATCACAGATCCAGAAATCATAACAGACAAACTCTGACTTGGCAGTGCTCCGGGAAAGTAGAGCTTGCCATCTTCGCTGGAACACCTTCTGCAAGAACTTCAACTCATCTGGGAGTACCTGCGCGGCATGAAACGCAGCCCCCGAAGACAGGGGGTCAGTACGGAAAATGTACTGAGTACGTAAGACATGCAATACAGAGAAACAGACCTATAACTGAAACAGACAAAACTATCAGGACATACATACTCGAATAGCAGATGCATACCTGTCAGACACAACCCACACATACCTGTTTCTTATGTCAAAAGTATACAGAAAATAAATGGGTCAAGCAGAGTATCAAAATGCTCATTTTGTGATCACAGACCGCATATCCAAAGAGGTGCAAATCGTACAGAATGTTCCGACCAGATCATGTATCGAGCGGAATACAGAACGTACAAAATACTCAGACGATATCGTATATCAGACGCAGACGTACAGAGGTATATCGAACAGATCCGTGTTCAGAGTCAGATGTACAGAGATATGTCGACAGATTCATACTCAGAGTCAGACGTGCAGAGATATGTCAGACAGATTCGTATTCAGAGTCAGACGTACAGAGATGTGTCAGAGTAACATGTCCCGGCCCTCCTGTGAGGGACTCGGTGGATAGACTCATAAATGTGTGTCAAAGTCATGGATCACAGATGCATATAACGTGTCCCGGCCCTCTGAGGAGGGACTCGGTGAATAGGATCATATATCAGATTCATAAGTCATATATGCAAATAACGTGTCCCGGCCCTCTGTTAAGGGACTCGGTGAAGTAGAATCATGCATATCAGAATCATGTGCCAAGTATACATAACGTGTCCCGGCCCTCTCGCGGGTCTCGGTGAATAATCATAATATGCCATCCGGCCACCATCCCCGTACCATCAAATCATAAATACATACGGATAACGTGTCCCGCCCGCAAGTACGAGGGACTCGGTGAATAATGCAGAGAAGTGCACGATAACATGTCCCGGCCCGGACTCGGTGAATCGAATCGTATCGTAACGTACACACGAGATCATAACATGCCCCGGCCCGGACTCGGTGAAAGATACATTGAGTCGCGCACGAGCGCAGTAGTGCAGAAACATATGCATATAGAATCAGACTCGATGAATACATACGCTTATTAACATCTGAGGAATCAAAACAAGTTTCGGGTTCTTCCGAGTTAGCATCGGAGAGTTATAGCATTTAACATACCGAAACCTCTTCGGACTTTCGAGCGATCTGAGATCGTGCATAAAGGACATTGAGGCTTACAGAGGATTCTCATATCAGATTACTCAGATCAGATGACTCATGTCAAGACACTTATACCAACTATTCATACCAGAATGCTTATATCAGAGTGTTCATATCAGCTCATTCGTATCGGAGTGTCTATATCAGAATGGTCAAATCAGAATACTCATATCTGCATTACCGGATTCCTATAGCAAACACGGAACATTAGCCAACAGTTCCCATTAATTATCGTACGGAATTAAAGCAAATAGTACCATACATTTAGGTCTCGGGGATTGTGGGCCCACATCGGATCAAGCCGGGTAACTAACATAAAAACATGGTCATTATGTTTCATTGGTTCATCCTCAAAGGTTACAAGACATTCCGGTTCCATTTTTAAGAGTTACAAACATTTAAACATTTACTTACAAAAAACGCACTCATTTAGTTCAATTTTACTGAATAAATAGTAACTAAATTCAAACTCAGATTTCTAGAGTTAGAGTAGCCCCCGAGGCACACATTCAAGCCTATCACATCTATGACATGCCAAAGAAGGAAGGGGTAAGCCTTACGTACCTTCTCTGCCGCTTACGCTATTCCAAATCCTTGTCCAAAGTTCGCCAAAACCTGTGATTTGGTCATGCTTGCCAGTTACTATTCATGAAGCTTTAGAATTCCAATCTTGAGTTTGTTCTCGTCTGCCGGAATTTCGGCAGCACCTCCCCTGTAAACGCACCATCCCGAGAATATGGCTCGGCCCAAATTAACATTAACAACAATCCGGGAATTCAACCCGGCCAAACTTTCAATCATAAATGTCAATATTCAACCCAAAACGCATTCTAACATTCTCAATCTTTTTCTTACAATTCCATAACATACTACTTACATTCAATTCAATTCCAACGCTCACATATTCATTACTAACCCGCAACCATACATTTTATTGCCATACATGTACATTAACCTAAACAACGGTTTTCACTTTATATTACATAATTCACAATGGCGACAACAAAATGTCCAACTACACCATTTTACCAAAACTTACCAAATATGATCATTTCCGGCCACAACCATAACACATACACTTTGATGACTTCTCATCCATTTCTTGACATTACAACAACAAACAACACACTACACAAATTCACCCACTCCTTCCATACCAACTAGCCACCATTCGGCCACACCACAATTCACACAACTTCATTCATGATTTTTCATATATTTCCATATACTATAACATGCACAATTCCATGAACCTCATTTGTTTCAACACATTACAACAACAACCAAAACACAACACAATCACACACACATGCACGGCTACCTCTACTACTTCACACATAACACCATATTTTCATAGACTTCTTTCATTTCTACATCTCACAACATCTACAAATCATACACAACACATAAAAAATGAGATTAAATCTTACCTTTCCTTCCTCTTATCCCCACGGCTAGCTTGCTCTTTGTGCAAAACGAATAATTTTCTCCTTCCAACAATTATTCCACGTCGAAGAGGACCTTCCACTTGGTATAAAACTTGGAACAAACAATTTTTATGATCAACTTTAGGGGGGGGGGGCTGGTTCGGCCAGCCCCTATTTTTGCCGTTTTTCTCCTTCTTTTATTCTCTTCTTTCTTTCTTTCTTTCTTTCTTTCTTTCTCTCTTCATTAAAAAGATGACAACTTACTTATATATATATATTTAAGAGTCATGTGAGGGGCACATGCCCCTCTAGAAATTTCCCTCCTTTTTCTTTATTTTTTTCCTTTTTCTAGAATTCTCTTGATTTCCTCCTTTCATGACTTTTTCTAGAGTTAATGTAAAATTACCATTTTGTCCCTCGTCTTTCCACAAAATTACCAAAATGCCATTTTGCAAATTTTCCATTTTTGCCCTCAGTCTTTCTCATTATTTCCATACTAATAATATTTTCCAACGACTTACGCCTTACAACGAAACCAAAAGTGACCTTGCCCTAACTTTCCGCCATTGTCTCGAAATACCCGAGGACTCAAAATGCGAGGTGTCACATCCTTCCCCCCTTTAGAACATTCGTCCTCGAATGTTCAACTAGTCTTACGGACTTCCATAATCACCTTGGGGGGGGGGGGGGATCCCCGTTGTAGCTTAAGCGTCCTTATCAAACATATTACAGCATCAGTTGCTCTTAACTTACCGTTACACTTCTCTCACTCGCTTCCCCCCTTTTAGGGGCGTACTTACACCTTTGTACTTATTCATACCCTTATATTTCCCATTCTCTCTCGATCCTAGCTTCCAAATTTCATGCAGATTTTTATTCCTTAACACACTTTATTCTTGTTATCTACTTTCCTCCAAAATCTTACCCTCTTTACCTTTGTTGTCACTTGAATTTCGGTGCTCTTATTCGATCTTCGGTTTCCCACACCGTAGCACCGGTGGATCGGGAATCATGTACTCACCGGTACAGTCACATATGGGGTACCGTATGTATTCACGCACATGCACATAATTATCATTAGTATCAACTAACCCACAGAATACTTCCAGACACCGTTCAAGCCTATCCGAATTCCAGAAACGTAACGTACTTCCTGTTCCTTTTCAGCCTCGCCTGTGGCATTCTATATGACCTGTTGTGGTTTCCAATCATTCCGTACATATTTAATTTCCTTTAGGCCACCCTGGATTTTCGTTTGTCTCTTATACTCAAATTCATGAAATTTCTTCATACTTCCCAGGGGGTCACCCATCATGAGATTGCTCTCGCTTGAGCACGCTTAACTTTGAAACTTTAGTAAATTCCGGTGCCTTAAGGCCGGTATGATCGCATAAATTTTCTCGTACGACCTTTATTACATGATTCGGGGCAGGTGAAAGTCTTACATACTCCGGAACATATTCGCAACACGTCTTTTTCTGCAAAATTACTGTTTTACCCTTTTCCGTCCTTACTATCCCGAATCTGCCCAGAGTAATTCCCAACAACATCTCACAGATCATACCACCTCATATCAGACCATATTACGTCATATAATATCATGTCATGCCAAATCATAGCCGTACAGGGCTTCCGGTTTCTGGTAACAGAACAAATATGTCATGACTCACCTTCGTATCTTTCCATATCCTCATTCATCTCCTCCTGCCGTATGTAAGGCTTACATGCGGGACCTGGTTTCCCTATGACTGGGCTCTATCGCACGATCTCATGACAGAAAGAAGGTCAACAATCCCTAAATGCCCCGTAGTCTCCCGTTTATAAATGTGGCCGGCTTCACACTATAAACAGGACCCTACCGGACACGACTCTGCAGACAGCCCTTAGACCGACCTCGCTCTGATACCACTCTGTCACGCCCCAATTTCCGAGGGACGTGATGGGCACCCGACCTCGATCTAAGGTCGAGCGAACCCGCAGACTCCTATTGCACACATCAAATTTTTTTTTTCAAACTCAATACTGAGTAATCTTAAAATACACAATGAAGCTTTCAAACTTTACAAAATCTGTGATTATACAAAATTAACTACATAACACAGACCGACATATCGGCTGGTGGAGCCGCTGACAGACCAACATACCACACCCACGACGCTGTCTGCAAAGCCTCTATCACAGATCCAGAAATCATAACAGACAAACTCGACTGGCAATTGCTCGGGAAAGTAGAGCTTGCCATCTTCGCTGGAACACCTTCTGCAAGAACTTCAACTCATCTGGGAGTACCTGCGCGGCATGAAACGCAGCCCCCGAAGACAGGGGGTCAGTACGGAAAATGTACTGAGTACGTAAGACATGCAATACAGAGAAACAGACCTATAACTGAAACAGACAAAACTATCAGGTACATACATACTCAGAATAGCAGATGCATACCTGTCAGACACAACCCACACATACCTGTTTCTTATGTCAAAAGTATACAGAAAATAAATGGGTCAAGCAGAGTATCAAAATGCTCATTTTGTGATCACAGACCGCATATATCCAAAGAGGTGCAAATCGTACAGAATGTTCCGACCAGATCATGTATCGAGCGGAATACAGAACGTACAAAATACTCAGACGATATCGTATATCAGACGCAGACGTACAGAGGTATATCGAACAGATCCGTGTTCAGAGTCAGATGTACAGAGATATGTCAGACAGATTCATACTCAGAGTCGACGTGCGGAGATATGTCGACAGATTCGTATTCGAGTCGGACGTACGAGATGTGTCGAGTAACATGTCCCGCCCCCTCCCCGTGAGGGACTCGGTGGATAGACTCATAAATGTGTGTCAAAGTCATGGATAAATGCATGTCAGGAGGGACTCATGGATCATATATCGATTCATAAGTCATATATGCAAATAACGTGTCCCGCCCTGTTAAGGGACTCGGTGAAGTAGAATCATGCATATCGAATCATGTGCCAAGTATACATAACGTGTCCCGCCCTCATCGCGGGTCTCGGTGAATAATCATAATATGCCATCCCGGCCACCATCCCCGTACCATCAAATCATAAATACATACGGATAACGTGTCCCGCCCGCAAGTACGAGGGACTCGGTGAATAATGCAGAGAAGTGCACGATAACATGTCCGGCCCGGACTCGGTGAATCGAATCGTATCGTAACGTACACACGAGATCATAACATGCCCCGGCCGGGACTCAGTGAAAGATACATTGAGTCGCGCACGAGCAGAGTAGTGCAGAAACATATGCATATAGAATCAGACTCGATGAATACATACGCTTATTAACATCTGAGGAATCAAAACAAGTTTCGGGTTCTTCCGAGTTAGCATCGGAGAGTTATAGCATTTAACATACCGAAACCTCTTCGGACTTTCGAGCGATCTGAGATCGTGCATAAAGGACATTGAGGCTTACAGAGGATTCTCATATCAGATTACTCAGATCAGATGACTCATGTCAAGACACTTATACCAACTATTCATACCAGAATGCTTATATCAGAGTGTTCATATCAGCTCATTCGTATCGGAGTGTCTATATCAGAATGGTCAAATCAGAATACTCATATCTGCATTACCGGATTCCTATAGCAAACACGGAACATTAGCCAACAGTTCCCATTAATTATCGTACGGAATTAAAGCAAATAGTACCATACATTTAGGTCTCGGGGATTGTGGGCCCACATCGGATCAAGCCGGGTAACTAACATAAAAACATGGTCATTATGTTTCATTGGTTCATCCTCAAAGGTTACAAGACATTCCGGTTCCATTTTTAAGAGTTACAAACATTTAAACATTTACTTACAAAAAACGCACTCATTTAGTTCAATTTTACTGAATAAATAGTAACTAAATTCAAACTCAGATTTCTAGAGTTAGAGTAGCCCCGAGGCACACATTCAAGCCTATCACATCTATGACATGCCAAAGAAGGAAGGGGTAAGCCTTACGTACCTTCTCTCTCGCTTACGCTATTCCAAATCCTTGTCCAAAGTTCGCCAAAACCCGTGATTTGGTCATGCTTGCCGCGATTACTATTCATGAAGCTTTAGAATTCCAATCTTGAGTTTGTTCTCGTGCCGGAATTTCGGCAAAGACCTCCCCTGTAAACGCACCATCCCGAGAATATGGCTCGGCCCAAATTAACATTAACAACAATCCGGGAATTCAACCCGGCCAAACTTTCAATCATAAATGTCAATATTCAACCCAAAACGCATTCTAACATTCTCAATCTTTTTCTTACAATTCCATAACATACTACTTACATTCAATTCAATTCCAACGCTCACATATTCATTACTAACCCGCAACCATACATTTTATTGCCATACATGTACATTAACCTAAACAACGGTTTTCACTTTATATTACATAATTCACAATGGCGACAACAAAATGTCCAACTACACCATTTTACCAAAACTTACCAAATATGATCATTTCCGGCCACAACCATAACACATACACTTTGATGACTTCTCATCCATTTCTTGACATTACAACAACAAACAACACACTACACAAATTCACCCACTCCTTCCATACCAACTAGCCACCATTCGGCCACACCACAATTCACACAACTTCATTCATGATTTTTCATATATTTCCATATACTATAACATGCACAATTCCATGAACCTCATTTGTTTCAACACATTACAACAACAACCAAAACACAACACAATCACACACACATGCACGGCTACCTCTACTACTTCACACATAACACCATATTTTCATAGACTTCTTTCATTTCTACATCTCACAACATCTACAAATCATACACAACACATAAAAAATGAGATTAAATCTTACCTTTCCTTCCTCTTATCCCCACGGCTAGCTTGCTCTTTGTGCAAAACGAATAATTTTCTCCTTCCAACAATTATTCCACGTCGAAGAGGACCTTCCACTTGGTATAAAACTTGGAACAAACAATTTTTATGATCAACTTTAGGGGGGGGCTGGTTCGGCCAGCCCCTATTTTTGCCGTTTTTCTCCTTCTTTTATTCTCTTCTTTCTTTCTTTCTTTCTTTCTTTCTCTCCTCTTCATTAAAAAGATGACAACTTACTTATATATATATATATATTTAAGAGTCATGTGAGGGGCACATGCCCCTCTAGAAATTTCCCTCCTTTTTTTCTTTATTTTTTTCCTTTTTCTAGAATTCTCTTGATTTCCTCCTTTCATGACTTTTTCTAGAGTTAATGTAAAATTACCATTTTGTCCCTCGTCTTTCCACAAAATTACCAAAATGCCATTTTGCAAATTTTCCATTTTTGCCCTCAGTCTTTCTCATTATTTCCATACTAATAATATTTTCCAACGACTTACGCCTTACAACGAAACCAAAAGTGACCTTGCCCTAACTTTCCGCCATTGTCTCGAAAGGATTAATTGACCAAGATTGGATGACTAAGTGAGATTAAGAACTTAATTACATCATTAGTGAGCCTAAGTGGCCGTGTGGGTCCCACTTGGGATTTGGCCAACTTATTGGCTAAGAACTTGGTGGGACACATGTCCACTTTGTGGACTGCATATATAAAGGGAGTTGCTGATTCACAACCCAACTAGAAATTCATTTCAACAATTCAAAGTTTGAAAAAGTATAGAGATAGAGAGAGAGGCTCTCGGCCACAAGTGGCCGAGAACACCCTCCTCCATTTTGATCCAAAAATCAATTGTTCCAAGTAGATAAATTCCTCATCAAGTGTATAAGGACGTGTGGTAGTTGTTGGGTAGAGACAAGGAGGTGTAGCATTCCATAGAGAGTTGAAGATCCGGCCAAGTTTGAAGGACAAGTTACAAGGTAAGAATGATCATTGTTCTTGTGTTGTATGGAGATTTGAATGTATAATTCATGCATGTTGTGGTTGTGGTTGAACTTGAGGTTGAGCCGTGAGCTTGGTGAAGCCATGGTTGGTTCCATTTTGCATGCATTGTGGGTAAATAAATGTATGCCACCATGCCACCATATGTACTGGAACTAAGATTGTAGAATTGGTTTATGATGTGCATGTTAGAATTGGGCTGTTTTCTTAAAGTTTAAATGAGCCATGTGTTGTAGACATGAATGGAATTATGTTTGGTCTTCTTGTGCATATATATTGGATGTGGATTGAAGGTGTTGTAATGTGGATAAATGAGTGAAAATCGAGAAGTTGTGAGAATGGCATTGAAGCCGTGTAAGGGGACTGTTTTAGGGAAGATTATGGACTGCTTTGTGCCAAATTTTAATTGTTGTTGTTGTGCACATTTGTGATATATTGTATGTATGTTGAATATGTGAATTAAGGTGTTAGTGAAACAAATCAAGTTGAGATGTATAAGCAGTCCAAACCGTGGACTGTTTTGAGGTTAGAGGTGAAGTAATGTTGTTGGATGATTGAATGTCATTATGAACATGTAGTAAAAGTGAAATGGTATTGTTGTATGGGCTGTTTGGCCGTGAGTTGGGACTGAATTGAATGACATAAAAGCTGTCCAAAGTTCCCTAAGTCATGATAAACAAGTTTGGAATGATATAGGAAAGGAATGACTAACAATGTTAGCTTGTAGCACTAGTTGGTTTGAATGCGAACGAAACGTCGTCTAACCGTTTGAAAGGGATTGTGAGCGTTAGAGTGCGTATTAAAATCCTTTGTAGACTAACTGTAGCTCCTGATATCTTGATATAGGTTAAGTGTTGTTGGGCAGCAAGTACAAGTTACTATACGACTAAACGCTAAAGGTACGCAAATCCTATTCCTTCCTTCTTTTTGGCATGTCCTAGACGTAAGTAAGATATAATCTGAGCCTCGGGGTGACTCCACTCTCTAATTGCTAGTATGACATGTGATTGTTATTCGTCCGTAATGTTGAAAATGTTGATATAATGGAACTATGATCTCGTTATTTATTACATGATGGACTAGTATGTGATGCATAGGAGTTCTTATTCTTAAAAGGAATTGCATAAGTATGCTTAATTTTTCATAAAAATGTAATATGCTAATGTCCGAGAACTGATTTGATTTACTATTCATTGAGTGTCTCAAAAATGTTTTATATAATTATGTGGTTGCTTATGACTCGCTCGTGCTACCGCTATATCCTTCACCGAGTCCCTAAGGGTATGTTCTCGTGCGCACAACTACTATACTATTCACCGAGTCCCTCACTAGAGGGCCGGGACACGTTATATATATATATATGATGATGATGATGATATGATATATGATGGTTTGGAGATGGAGGCCAGGAGGGCATACATTCCTTATTACCGAGTCCCTTACTGAAGGGCCGGGACACGTATATGCTTATGTTTATGATGTTATGACTATAATTACCGAGTCCCTCACTGTAGATTCGGACACGTTATATATGTGATATAAATGATTATGCAACTTTGATTATGAAATACTATAGTGATATTGATATGAGAACGATAAATGAAATATGTTCAAAGGCAAGTTTTATGAAATTCTCGTTTTGTTGCATTGAATCCCGTTCACCTTGTCTCTATATGATTCCATTTACTATGTTTCATGCTTTACATACTCGCACATATTCCCATCGACCCCTTTCTTCGGGGGCCGCGTTTCATGCCCGCAGTAAGGTACGCTCGCTTTGGGGATCCGCCGCCCAGGAGATCCATCCAAATTATTCAGCAGTGCTCCTTTGTTCCGGAGCATCAAGTTTCGCGGTATACCCTTTTGATATGTACATATGTTGTCGTTCGTAACGACGGGGTCACGTCCCGTCATATGATGTCACCGTCACTATCTTAGAGGTCCGTGGTCACAAGTGCGGGTCTATGTGTGGTTGTTGTTTTGTATACGGTTATGACTTGTGTTTGTACCCATTGTAGTGGAAGCCTTGTCGGCTCGCGTAGCTAAATATGTTATCATGGCGGTCGTGTATGAAGGTAGCCTCCTCGGCGTTTGTTTTGGATTGGGACGTTCCCCTATATATATATATGACAACCTTGCCGTCTTTTGCGCGATAATAACCGTTATCAAAACGTAACTTCAGAGATAGGTATCTTCGATCATACATATGTCTCGCTTCTTATACTTATATATCCTCGTTCATTTAGTAGCATGACTATAGAAACATGTATACGAGTGTCCAATTTCGGCACTAGTCATGGCCTACGGGGTATTGTCGTGACTAAAAAATAATTTTTGAAGAAAGATTTCAAGGACAAAAATTGGAGGACATGGCCGAATGCCATGTCTCCTTTGCTCTTCATCTTTTGTTATTCTCTCTTATTTTCTTGAAACTTCCAAATGATAAACACCTTATATAATTTGTCACATGGAAAATTAATTAAATCTAGTGGGCTTGGCCATGTATGGCCGGCCACCCCTCTTTATTGGGCCTCAATTTTTTTTTTTTTTTTAGCCCAAGTAGTTGGCTAGCATTTGTAATTTCATGAAACAAAATTTTTCCAAATTCCAATTTTGCCCTTAGCCTCCCTCGGCATTTTTCGCATCAATATTTCCCATGAACAACTTATACACCAAACAAGATCAAAATATAGCCTCGTCTTTATCCTCATTTGTCCACGTCTTCATACTTTCTCTTTTTCAAATATCCTTGTCCATAACTCTTCGCAACCAACTTAAAAATATTCCGACGTGCGAAATGCGAGATATAACATCCTTCCCCCTTTAGAACATTCGTCCTCGAATGTTCAATCAATGGGGTCTTAAGGATCTCGGGGGTTTCCTTTACTACTATAGCACGCAATATCGTTCACAAAATGTTCCCGTACGCTACTCAAACTCACCCCAATACTAGAGCCGTAATGCACTTTCTTTCTCCTCACCGGTCTAATCCGCCTCGTTCTACGCGACTTCTTAAAGTTTCTACCCACGCCACACACTCTACTTTCCCCCAGGCCACTCTAGCTTCTCATTTGCTTCTCATGTATGAATTTGTAGAATTTTTTAAAACTTCCTGCGGGGTCACCCATCCCGAAATTGCTCTTACTCAAAGACGCTTAACTTTGGATTTCGATGAAATGCGATTAGTCATAATGCAAATATAATCGCGTCCACCCTGCCATGAAATTCAAGACAGAAGTCCGGAGTAAGTTGGAAGCCTTTAGAAATTTCGACGCCCCATCCAATAATTACTATTTTAGCCCTCCTTACTCTTGTCTTACATACTAGTACTTCTTCCTTGATATCCACAAGTACTCGTAACTTAGGAAACCTTACCATTAGGGTGGACACGACCTTTCAAGTCGAATTACAAATCCACATCTCATTTTTCACTTTATTTCCAGGGAAAAAAAGGCTAGTTTCCTCGTAAGCACAACATTATCTCAAAACTATACACTGGTATGAAATACCAACAATACCTCACGGGGCCAAAGTACATATATACATAACATATCATATCGCAGTCACACGGCTCCCAACATCATCAACAATATGCAAATAATAAACATACCTCGTATGCCCAATCAAATCGCACCCGTTACACTTTCTTGTTTACTTTCCCCTTTAATCTCCAACTTATATTTCAATCGTACTTCAATATCTTACTCGACACATATCTTTCATGGCTTACCGCGTGCTTTGTACTTCCCAACATCATCAATCATTTCAAGTCATAAGCAATTTAGAAATATTATTAAACTCGCAATCACAAATCTTGTTCAAGAGTCCCATCTCCTATGACTTGGCTCTATGGCACGATCTTAGATGAAAGAAGAGTGTTACATCTCGCATGGTAGCCTCCCGTTTATAAAGTGGCGCGCAACACACCATAAACAAGACTCGATCGGACACGACTTTACAACTACGACATTAACTCGCTCTCAAAGATATCACTTTTCATTCCGAATGAACTTTCCCAAACAAAAGGCACCCGACCCTTCATAGGGCCGAGCGAACCCGCTGACTCTCATAATACACATAATCATACTGGGCCCGCAAAACATGTCAAAAAAAATGCAGAAGGAAATTTTTTCGAAGAACATCATATTGTTCACCTTTTTCAAGTCGAACAAAATCTATAAACACATGAAATTCATAACACAATGCGTAATGAAACATCGGCTTACATAGCCGTTTACAAACGGACATCTCATACACACGACAACGTACGCAAAGTCTCTAACATAACTCCGAATACCATACATAAAGCATTCGACTCTAAAGACTGAGGAAATGGAGCTCGCCAATCCGGCCCGGAACATCTTTCGCTAACATCATCTACTCATCTCGTGGGTACCGCGCGGCATGAAACGCAGCCGAAGAACGGGGGTTTAAGAATATGTACCGAGTATGCAAAGCCGAAAATACGAGAGAGTGAAATCATAACCGAATCGTCGGGGACTTAGAACATGAGTAAACAATCATCATATCATCATGTTATCATATATTACATACCACATATACACACACACCGCGGCGGTCAATATTACACATACCGCGGTCAAGTATCCAGCGGTCAATATCGCACATACCGCGGTCAAGTATCCAGCGGTCAATATCGCACATACCGCGGTCAAGTATCCAGCGGTCCACATCACACATACACACACACATACACATACCGCGGCCAGGAACCCAGCGGTAATATCACATATACGCATACCGCGGCCAGGAACCCAGCGGTAATATCATATATACACGTACCGCGGCCAGGAACCCAGCGGTAATATCACATATACACATACCGCGGCCAGAAATGTGCAAATGTAACAACTAACGCACAATAATCGTGAGTAACCAAAACATTTTAAAATATTTTCAAAGACTTAATAGGTTAATCAAACGAACCATCATTTATAAGTCAAAACAGGTCGAATCGATTTCCTTCCGAATATCACTCGGGAATATATCAAACCGAACTTCCGAAACCATATTCACGTATCAAAGTCATAAGCACAAAATCCTTATTTCAAACTCAACAGATAAATAAGTAATCATACTCGGGGGTCGGAAGATAGTCAGATTGGATTCCTTCGAATATAGGTTATTAGAACCAACATAGAAGGTCGCGGGACCCACGGACGAGCGTCAACCCAATCCGGGCCCGTCTATGAAAATTTAAGTCGTTACCCATCATAAAATCATTTGCGAAAATGTCAAGGCAATCCGAGCTCTCTCTTGAAAGTTACGGACTTTTAGTTACCAATTTTCCAAAAACACATCGTAGATCATTCTCGGAAAAATTTAGTGTCATTCATAGTAATGAGCACTCAAACAACATTATAGGACGTTTCAAACGGACCTTGAAGTCATAGGCAGATATTTCCTTCTCATATCGTACGAAAATGACTCAAACAAACCAAATAAGGGAAGTCTCGGGACTTGCGGGCCCACCTCGGGTCAAGCCGAGGCGGCGGACATAAATTACAAACATTAGGCTCCCTAAAGCCATCCATAAAAGCTTCGGAGCGATCCAGACACGTTTGCAACAGTTACAAAGGTTTAAGCATTCTTTTGATCAAATATAAGGATTATAGCTCAATTGCGCTGAAGGAATAGCATGCAAAATCAAACTCGGATTTCCAAGAGGAATTATCCCCGAGGTTCCAATCTCAGCCTAGTAGGGCTAGGACATGCCAAAAGAAGGAAAGGGTGAGCTTTACATACCTTACGGATGACTTGCGCTCGCTTAAACTCAAATCCCGTTTCGTCAGAAATCTGCAAATGGTCACTTTTACCAATTACTATCCATAAGACTTAAAATTCCAATCTTGAATTAATACTTGTCTACCGAAATTGGGTAAAGACCTCCCCTATAAATACGACACCCCGAGAATTAAACTCGGCTCAAAACAATCAACAACAACCCAACAACAACATCAACAATCGCAACAAAACACAATATAATACAACTAGCCCACTTTCCAACATAATACAACAACTTCCATTCCGACTTCACATGTCCCAATCAATACCATCATACTCACATTCATTACCAATCAAAATCATTACAATGCCATTTGGAAGCATTTCGTACCATTTCTATAATATATACACAAGATATACAAAATATACAAACTTTCCACCCAAGCCATAATTCATCCAAATCTCCTAATCTTTAACATACTTATCCATAGCATGTTTCCATCACCCAAGTTCATCAATATTAACCATGATTTACACCTTAACAACTTAATTATCATAATGACACGAAATCATACTAAAACGATATAAGCCTCTACATTCCATTTCAATGCAAACTTACCTCGTTTTACTTCCATTTACATTGCAAGGATCACAACAACACAATTAACATGTTAAACAAAATAAATCCATCACCATTTCCTCCACCTATAGGCCACGGCCAACATGCAACTTTCAACTTCATTCAATTCTCATCCGACTTTCATTTCCAATACGAATTCCACATTAACCACAACTATAATACAACTTAAAATTCAACATAACCATACTACATATATTCGGCCACATGCACACATGCACTTCCGCCATACAAACTTCCATATTTCTATATTTTCTACTCATTTACATATACTACTACGCAAACAAACCTTCATAACATAATTAGAAGGGATGAATTCTTACCTTCCTCTTCAAGTTTCTTCACTCCACCAACTTGTCCAAACGACTAAACCAACGATCTATCCTCCGAAATAACTATACCAAGTTGTAGAGGGACCTTGAATTAGTGTAAATACCATGAGAAAATAATTTTTGAAGAAGGATTTCCAAGGGACAAAAATTGGAGGACATGGCCGAATGCCATGTCTCCTTTGCTCTTCATCTTTTGTTATTCTCCTTCTCTTATTTTCTTGAAACTTCCAAATGATAAGGCTCCCTTATATAATTTGTCACATGGAAAATTAATTAAATCTAGTGGGCTTGGCCATGTATGGCCGGCCACCCCTCTTTATTGGGCCTCAATTTTTTTTTTGAGCCCAAGTAGTTGGCTAGCATTTGTAATTTCATGAAACAAAATTTTTCCAAATTCCAATTTTGCCCTTAGCCTCCCTCGGCATTTTTCGCATCAATATTTCCCATGAACAACTTATATACCAAACAAGATCAAAATATGGCCTCGTCTTTATCCTCATTTGTCCACGTCTTCATACTTTCTCTTTTTCAAATATCCTTGTCCATAACTCTTCGCAACCAACTTAAAAATATTCCGACGTGCGAAATGCGAGATATAACATCCTTCCCCCCTTTAGAACATTCGTCCTCGAATGTTCAATTAGTCGTACGGGGTCTTAAGGATCTCGTGGGTTTCCTTTACTACTATAGCACGCAATATCGTTCACAAAATGTTCCAGACGCTACTCAAACTCACCCCAATACTAGAGCCGTAATGCACTTTCTTTCTCCTCACCGGTCTAATCCGCCTCGTTCTACGCGACTTCTTAAAGTTTCTACCCACGCCACACACTCTACTTTCCCCTAGGCCACTCTAGCTTCTCATTTGCTTCTCATGTATGAATTTGTAGAATTTTCAGAAAACTTCCCAGGGGGTCACCCATCCTGAAATTGCTCTTACCCAAAGACGCTTAACTTTGGATTTCTGATGAAATGCGATGCTGTAATGCAAATATAATCGCGTCCACCCTACCACATGACCTTCAGCACATAGTCTGGAGTAAGTTGAAGCCTTTACAGATTTCGACGCCCTCAGCGCATAATTACTATTTTAGCCCTCCTTACTCTTGTCTTACACATACTAGTACTTCTTCCTTGATATCAGTCGTACTCGTCACTTAGTCAAATCTTACCATTAGGGTGGACACGACCTTTCAAGTCGAATTACAAATCCACATCTCATTTTTCACTTTATTTTTTGAAAAATTTCGGCAGAGTTTCCTCTGTAACCGTTACTATCTCAAAACCTGTACACAGGAAATACCAACAATGCCTCACAGGGCCAAAGTACATATATACATAACATATCATATCGCAGCCACACAGGGCTCCCAACATCATCAACAATATGCAAATAATAAACATACCTCGTATGCCCAACTCAAACTGCACCTGTTACACTTTCTTGTTTACTTTCTCCCTTTAATCTCCAACTTATATTTCAATCGTACTTCAATATCTTACCTGACACATATCTTTCATACCTGTGCTTACCTGCGTGCTTTGTACTTCCCAACATCATCAATCATTTCCTTCTAGAACTTGTCATTCTTCACCGCAATCACAAATCGGGGTAAGGAGTCCCGTCTCCTATGACTTGGCTCTATGGCACGATCTCGTAGATGAAAGAAGAGTAACCATCCTAAATGCCCCGTAGCCTCTCGTTTATAAATGTGGCGCGCAACACACCATAAACAAGACTCTCCGGACACGACTTTGCAGACAACCCCTAGGACAGACCTGCTCTGATACCACTTTGTCACACCCTAATTTCCGATAGGGCGTGATGGGCACCCGACCCTTACTTAGGGCCGAGCGAACCCGCTGACTCTCATAATACACATAATCATACTGGGCCCGCAAACCATGTCAAAAATGCAGAAGGAAATTTTTTCGAAGAACATCATATTGTTCATCTTTTTCAAGTCAAATAAAATCTATAAACACATGAAATTCATAACACAATGCGTAATGAAACATCGGCTTACATAGCCGTTTACAAACGGACATCTCTACACACGACACTGTCTGCAAAGTCTCTAACGTAACTCCGAATACCATACAAGCATTTCGACTCGGCAAAGACGGAGGAAATGGAGCTCGCCAATCCAGCCCGGAACATCTTCGCTAACATCATCTACTCATCCGTGGGTACCGCGCGTGGCATGAAACGCAACCTCGAAGAATGGGGTCGGTACGGAATATGTACCGAGTATGCAAAGCCGAAAATACGAGAGAGTGAAATCATAACCGAATCATCGGGGACTTAGAAACATGAGTAAACAATCATCATACCATCATGTTATCATATATTACATACCACATATACACACACACCGCGGCGGTCAATATTACACATACCGCGGTCAAGTATCCAGCGGTCAATATCGCACATACCGCGGTCAAGTATCCAGCGGTCAATATCGCACATACCGCGGTCCGTAGTGGGTCCACATCCACATACCGCGGTCCACATCACACATCACACATACACACACACATACACATACCGCGGCCTAGGAACCCGGCGGTAATATCACATATACGCATACCGCGGCCAGGAACCCGGTAGGTAATATCATATATACACGTACGCGGCCGGAACCCAGGTAATATCATATATACACATACCGCGGCCGGGAACCCGGCGGCAAATGTAATTTGAACGCACGAACAGAATCGTGAGTAACCAAACACAGTTTAAAATATTTTCAAGACTTAATAGGTTAATCAAACGAACCATCATTTATAAGTTAAAACAGTAGTCGAATCAGATTTCCTTCCGAATATCACTCGGGAATATATCAAACCGAACTTCCGAAACCATATTCACGTATCAAAGTCATAAGCACAAAATCCTTATTTCAAACTCAACAGATAAATAAGTAATCATACTCGGGGATCTAAGATAGTCGGATTGGATTCTTCGAATATAGGTTATTAGAACCAACATAGAAGGTCGCGGGACCCACGGACGAGTGTCAACCCAATCCGGGCCCGTATATGAAAATTTAAGTCGTTACCCATCATAAAATCATTTGCAAAAATGTCAAGGCAATCCGAGCTCTCTCTTGAAAGTTACGGACTTTTAGTTACCAATTTTCCAAAAACACATCGTAGATCATTCTCGGAAAAATTAGTGTCATTCATAGTAATGAGCACTCAAACAACATTATAGGACGTTTCAAACGGACCTTAAAGTCATAGGCAAATATTTCCTTCTCATATCGTACGAAAATGACTCAAACAAACCAAATAAGGGAAGTCTCGGGACTTGCGGGCCCACCTCGGGTCAAGCCGAGGCGGCGGACATAAATTACAAACATTAGGCTCCCTAAAGCCATCCATAAAAGCTTCGGAGCGATCCAGACACGTTTTCAACAGTTACAAAGGTTTAAGCATTCTTTTGATCAAATATAAGGATTATAGTTCAATTATCGAAGGAATAGTATGCAAAATCAAACTCGGATTTCCAAGAGCTTAATTATCCCCGAGGTTCCGATCTCGGCCTAGTAGGGCTAGGACATGCCAAAAGAAGGAAAGGGTGAGCTTTACATACCATACGGATGACTTGCGCTCGCTTAAACTCAAATCCCGTTTCGTCAGAAATCTGCAAATGGTCACTTTTACCAATTACTATCCATAAGACTTAAAATTCCAATCTTGAATTAATACTTGTCTACTGAAATTCCGGCAGCACCTCCCCTATAAATACGACACCCCGAGAATTAAACTCGGCTCAAAACAATCAACAACAACCCAACAACAACATCAACAATCGCAACAAAACACAATATAATACAACTAGCCCACTTTCCAACATAATACAACAACTTCCATTCCGACTTCACATGTCCCAATCAATACCATCATACTCACATTCATTACCAATTAAAATCATTACAATGCCATTTGGAAGCATTTCGTACCATTTCTACAATATATACACAAGATATACAAAATATACAAACTTTCCACCCAAGCCATAATTCATCCAAATCTCCTAATCTTTAACATACTTATCCATAGCATGTTTCCATCACCCAAGTTCATCAATATTAACCATGATTTACACCTTAACAACTTAATTATCATAATGACTAAAACGATATAATCATTCCATTTCAATGCAAAACGTTATAAGGATCACAACAACACAATTAACATGTCAAACAAAATAAATCCATCCATTTCAATGCAACTTTCAACTTCAAATTCATCCGATTAAATCCACATTAACCACAACTACAATACAACTTAAAATTCAACATAACCTTGGCCATGCACACACATGCACTTCCGCCATACAAACTTCCATATTTCTATATTTTCTACTCATTTACATATACTACTACGCAAACAAACCTTCATAAAATAATTAGAAGGGATGAATTTTACCTTCCTCTTCCTTCTTCACTCCACCAACTTGTCCAAACGACTAAACCAACGATCTATCCTCCGAAATAACTATACCAAGTTGTGTAGGGACCTTTTTAGTATAAATACCATGAGCAAGGGACAATTGGAGGTGGCCGAATGCCATGTCTCCTTTGCTCTTATCTTTTGTTATTCTCCTTCTCTTATTTTCTTGAAACTTCCAAATGATAATTTTTATATAATTTGTCACATGAAAAATTAATTAAATCTAGTTTTTCCCTTAGCCGGCCACCCTCCTCAATTTTTTTTTTTTTTATTTGAGCCCAAGTAGTTGGCAGCATTTGTTTTCATGAAACAAAATTTTTCCAAATTCCACTTTTTGCCCTTAGCCTCCCTCGGCATTTTTCGCATCAATAATGAACAACTTATATACCAAACAAGATCAAAATATAGCCTCGTCTTTATCCTCATTTGTCCACGTCTTCATACTTTCTCTTTTTCAAATATCCTTGTCCATAACTCTTCGCAACCAACTTAAAAATATTCCGACGTGCGAAATGCGAGATATAACATACTTCATGCTTTACATACTAGTACATTTTTCGTACTGACCCCCTTTCTTCGGGGGCTGCGTTTCATGCCCGCAAGTACAGATACTCACTTTGGTGATCCTCCCGCCACACTTATAGGCTTGGAGAGCTCCATTGTTCCGGAGCTTGAGTCACTTTGGTACAGATCCTTTTGACATAGATGTTGTTATACTCTTAAAGGTCTGTAGACATATGTGAGTTGTGTATATGGTTTGGTCAGCTATACAGATGTAGATCATTTTGGATATTCTCGCGTACAGTGGCAGCCTTGTCGACTTGCATATTTTGTTATGTATGGTTAACTGTGATTCTTTAGGAGGCAGGTTCATTCTGATATATGGCATTATGAGTCTACAACATGCTTTTACAGATTTCCACATTGTCCGTAGTATCAGTCTGACTACATCTAATAGGTTCGTATACGAGGGTCCAAATCGGGCACTAGTCGTGGCCCATCGGTTTAGGTCGTGACATAACACCTTCCCTAGGGGATCACAAGAACCATTACCTAGAACTTTGGATTAAGAAATATTTTTTCACGGTGTATGAATACACCCTTCAAAACTGGTTTTCCTAATTTCCTAAAAATTAGGTGGCGACTCTTTTAGAACAAAGTTCGAAAGAGCACTAATGAGTTCGAAGTAGCTTTTCGAGGCTAACTGTCACGACCCAACTAGGGGCCGCGACGAGTACCCGATACCTGTACCGGGCACCCCCTGTCATATGTCTTGTTCTTGTTACCAAGTGGGCCGTACAAACACTGGCATTTTTTTTTCATAACATTGCCGATAATAGCATACATGTAACGAGTAGTAATATTCAATCGTATTGACATATCACACGGCGGTAAAGACAACTAGGCTTGCGAAACGTAAAACATTTGACCGTACATATCTGCCTACGAGCCTCTAACAAAATACATGTAATTACAAGTGGTGACGACTTTCTTTCGAGTTCAAATATATACACAAAAGTAGTACCGGAGAATAGTAGCTCGAACAACCGGAGCGCCTCTCGATGTACCGGAAAAGCTCTTAGAGTCGAGCCCGTCAACCTGTCGACCTGCGTGGCATGAGACGCAGCCCCCGAAGAAAAGGGGTCAGTACGAACAGTGTACCGAGTATGTAAGCCATGGAAATAATACAATGAAACATGTAACATATGAGCAATAACAACATGTGAGACCAGATATCATATGACGAGATAAAAGGATAATCATGTACCTCGTAAGTGCCTTTCGGGCGGATGTCATGCTTGCTTATACATATTTTGTTCAAAACATTTCTTATCATATACATGTGAAAATAACAAGTCATGTCGCCGAAATACGTCGGCTTCCCACATGTGTCCCACGTCCGGCATCCCGCGTCCGGGATGGAATTACGCCGGTGACCGGTGGCAATGCGTCTATAGCGCAACATGTATCCATTCCCCAAAATTCCCCATTTTCATATACATATCATATACATGTCATATACATATCATATAAGCGACATGCATAAGAACCCAAAGAAAGTCATGTGTCTATCGGGGTGACGTAAGGTCGTAGCCCCGATTACCTTATGGAATAATCACGGTCGCTTCGTCCCACCTTGAAGGAACAAACATTATAAGGCGAGACTATCAATGAATAGCAATACCACAAGAAAACATAAAACAAGATTATAAAGTTTCTATAAAACAAGTAATGGGAACCGGTATGCACGTATATCGAGACTCGAGTGACGAACATAAAAACACGGTCATCATGTACCATTGGGTCATCCACGAAGGTTTCAAGGCATTTCAATTTCATTTCCAAAGGTTTCGGACGTTTGAACATTTCTTTTCCTTAAAGCACAAGTTATGGATTCAATTCTATTGAATGAATAGTGAATAAATTTAGGTGTCGTTTCCGAGGGGTAGGACTTTTCCCGAGGGTCGGCTTTTGACCTATACTAACTAGGACATGCCAAATGAAGGAGAGGTAGGCTTCACATACCTTTTACGCTTTGTTCACGTCTCCAAACTCAAGCTCCAAGTTCACCAAAATCTACAATTTGGTCATGTTTACCAAATGTTAACCTTAATGAATTCTTGTTTATAAACTTGGCTAAAATTTGGGCAGCACCTCCCCTATAAATACTGACATCCACCAAGTTCAACTTGGCCCATTTTATCACTCAACAAACCCGAGAATGGAACTCGGCCAAATCGTCAACCAACAATGTCAAAATCTTGCCAATAACATCAACAAACCAACTTATTATTCAATTCAAGTCAATTCGATTCTTTTCAATGCAATTCAATTCGATTCCATACAATTCAATATAATTCAATACAATATAATCCACATAATATTCCAACAATACCATCAATATACTACTTACCCATATCTTCCAATTTATGCAACAACAACCACAATTTTTTTCCTTCTTTCAAATTCAATCACAACAACCCAATTTTCATTCCTCCAAACCACTAAATCTTTATTCTATCATCATAGAACCTACCATAACAACAATTTCCATTCTAAATAAAATCAATTCACCACACCTTTCCACTTTCTACCATTCGGCCAACACCCATCCATATGCATGTTTTTCATGAATTTCCATATTTTCCATACATTACAACATAAAATTAACTCAATCTTTCATGCAACACACAACACACACAACACACACATACACACATACACACTCACACACACACACACTTCCACAACACATGAATTTCATCCATTTTCATATGCACACAACATACTCAAACATCCATAATACAAAGAAAAGGATTAAACCTTACCTTTTTTTCCTCAACTCTTCACTTGACTTAAATTGGCAACTTGTATGAGACTTGTGTTTTCCTTGCTCCCAAATCACTTCTACTATACTAAGAACCTTCCAAGGAATTGTTTAGCTATGGAGAAACAAGTTGGAACCTCTCTCTTTTTTTTTTTTCGGTTTCTTTTTTCTTTTTTTTTTTTTCAAAGGGCCGAATGGCCTTTCTCTTTTCTCTCTCTCTTTCTTGCTTTTCTATCTCTTGAATTGTCTAGAAAAAAAGATGAACAAGTCATCTTTCCACATCTATATATACTTTAGTTCCTTCCAATTGAAATTGAACCATATGGTCCCTTGTTTGGCTTGAATTTAATTTGGCCACAGTTTTGAAAGTGGGGTCCATGGCCAAGTGGCCTTTTTCTTGAAATTTCTAGCAAATCTCTCCTTTTTCATGAAAATATTTCCCTTAATTCCAAATTTGCCCCTAGCCTTTCTCCGTATTTCCATGAGTCATTTTGCAAATTTACCTTTTTACCCCCGGCCTTTCTTAATATTCCAACTTTACAATTTTCCATAAGCGACTTGTGTCACTTGCCTTGACTTACCCGAGGGTACAAAATGCGGTAACATGTAACAAATTGTCCTCGAATGTTGAGGCATAGGGGGTTACTACATTTCGTGGAGGTTTCTCTTATGGTCGTCGTACTATCACTCAACACGTCGTTCGGAGGTTGACTTATACTTTCTTGTTATACCATACTTCATAGGCGCCGTCATCTTTTGGCTTTCTTTGGTTGGTCTCTCTTGCATTCCCGCGTTTATATGATAACTTGTTTCTATGTATATGTATATGGGGGATATGCCAACATATCCCAAATTCTTGTTATCCTCATTCACAACATTTCCAACCACTATTTAAACTTACCCCGATTCTATGGCGTACTAACTTTTCCATAACCGGACGCGGGATTGCCGTCATCCCATATACTCATAATGTCGTCTAGGCTACCCTAACTTCACATTTGTCTTCTATCTCTATGACATGATGATATTTCATGGTTTATACGTACATGAAAAAGAACGTATTTTCAAAAAATGAAAGACATATTTGCATCCATCCCCCGCACGGGCTTTGTCACGTAAAAGGGCATTAGAGTATTAGTCACTTTCGACACGGTTCGGAACGTCTCTCTTATTACTATTTTAGCCCTTTGCCCTTAATACTTTCATTTATGAACTATAACTACCTTTTTTTATTGCTATTTTCATCAACACATATCTCGGTATGTTCTCCTTATGTACTTTATTGTTACATCCCGTATTTTGAACGACGGGACGATTCGGGTTAACTATGAAAAGTTAGGGTTAAGACCATTCCGGGGTACGAAGTCGAGACGTTTGACCTTCGATCTTGTCGTAGGACCTAAGTGTGTATGATTATTGGCATGGGAACATTTTGAAAAATTTGGGACCAAAAGTGGAATCTTGAAAGTTGGAAATTATTGAAAAAAGGGGTAAAACCATGTGGTCGGCCACTCTTGGAGTGGGCCATGGCCACATGGTTGGCCATTAAGTTGTAATAAAAGGATGACAAGGGACCATTTCTTCCCATCATTTTCATCCCTTAGAAAAATCAAGAACCTTTGGAGAGCAAAAACCCTCCCATTCGGCCATAGAGAGAAAATCAAGACAAGATTAAAGCCTTCCCAAAATTATTTCTTCTAAGCAAATCTACTAATTGGAGGGTGCTTGATAACGTGGAGTTGTTGTTTCAAGCGTTGGATTGTTCGTTTTCATCCTTGGCCAACTTTGGACAAGTTGAGGATTTGTGAAGAAAGGTAAGTTTAATTATGTTTTATGAGTTATGGAAGGTTTATGTGTGTTGTTGTGTGTTCATATGGATGAAATTCATGGAAATTTGGTGATTGAAGTTGAGGCCGTGAGTATGGAAATTGGCCGTGCAAGGTGTGTGTTGTTAAAGTGGTGCATGACTTCTATGTAGTGTGTTTGGTTATTGTGGTGTGTTGAAATGAATAAAAATCATGAAGTGTGTATGTTGTTATGTTGGCCGAATAAGGCCCTTGTGTATGTCAAGAAATGAATCAATCTTTCTTAGAATTTTGGTTGTTGTTGTTATGTAGATTCTATGTTGGAAATAAGAGTTTAATGATTCGAATTGGTATTGTAAGTGTGTGGGCTGTTTTGGAAGATTTTGTGTATTTAGTGTGATTTTTATGTTTATGGAAATGACATGATTAAAGCATGGATTGTTGGAGCAAATTATGATTTGAAACCGAGAAATGTGTTAGAGTTGAGGTTCTCGGGTTTGGGACCATTTCGGGTGGATTGGAGTATTTGTTGGGTTGTTGGAAATATTGTATGAATTATTTAAAGAGTTCTTGAATGTTGTTTGAATGGTTTTGGATTGATAATTGAATATGCGTTAGTTTGATTACATATTGGTTTGTAAGTATGTAGTTGTGGTAAGCATAATTGGAATGTTGTTGGAATGTGTGGAGAAGAATCTTTAGTGTTCAAATATGTTTGAATTGATTATGGATATTATTGGAATGATTGTTGGTGTTGTTGTTGTTGTGTTGTTGAATTTGGCCGAGTTGAATTCTCGGGGTTGGTCTATTTATAAAGGAAGTGTTGCCCAAATTTCCGTAGGATTATGTGTTAGTTGGAAATGAACTTCTAAATGCTTGGTTGACGTTGGTATTTATTGATGTTATGTAGATCTTGGAGAATTCGAGATATAAGTTTGATTTGGATTACCGTTGTGTGCAAGCGAGGTATGTAAAGCTTAACCCTTCTTTCTTTTGGCATGTCTTAGTTCAATATAGGCTACGATACTAGCCTCGAGAAATTCCATTCTCATAATCCGAGCATGTCTATGATTCACGTTTGTCTTTTGGTACTCGTGTGTTGATGTGAGAAAATATTGGTTTTGATGTTGTTGGAAAAATTGATTTTAAAGTTGCACAAAAACTTGGTTTTCAAAAGAGTCTTATTCTTAAACGATGTTGAAACTACGAACGCTCATAACTTTCGACTAAGGGCTCGGATTGCCTCGATATCGTCGTGGGAGGTTGTATGACGTGTGATGAGTATGTTTTCCATAGGCGGGCCCGGCTCGGGTTGACACTCGTCCGTGGGTCCCGCGACCTTCCCTTGTACTTTCGATGACGTTTGAGAGAGTTTGGTACGACGATTTTCCCGATTCTCAAGCACGGTCATTTTACTTACTTTTTGAACCTATGATAATGATTTTATGCATATGGTTACTCACGACTCTGCTCGTGCGGTTTGTTGTTACCTCGTTCGCCGGTTCCCGGGCCGGTTATGTTGTCGTGCGCACTATGATACATTAGGTGTTTCCGTGTTACGGTTCCCGAGACCTCGCCACAGGGCCGGGTTCCGTTTATGAAGTTATGTTGTGATACGGCTTATGATGTGTCGTGATGATGTGTTGCGTTCGGGGTTGTACGGAGATTTGAAACCTTCCGGTGTTATGCTGTGTTATGGCCATGTGAGCGGGCGACCATATTTTACGTGCCCTTTTGCATGCTTTCTATTTTGAAAATAAACATTTGGCATTTTGGAAATGTACTTACTTCGGTACTCCCCGTTTCGAGTGTGACTCCGATTTATTCTTTCGTATTTTACGCTTTGCATACTCGCACATATTAATCTACCGACCCGCTTTCTTCGGGGGGCGTTTTCGTACCCGCGGTACGCACGACCGGTTGGCGATCCGCCGCCTTAGGAGACCCATCCTGCCGTGTTGAGTGCTCCTCTTATCCCGGGAGCCTACATCTTGGTACATACTCGTTCGTTGCATATATGCGTGTGTGTTCAGGGGTACGGCGGGGCCCTGTCCCGTCATATGATTCTGTTGGTTTGTTTAGAGGCCTGTAGACGTACATGTGGGTTATGTGCCTATCCGGTGCGTGTGTGTGTTTGTATATTATATGTTTTGGGCCGCGTCTTGCCATCGGACGCCTTATCGGCTTTCGATATATGTATATATATGTGTTTGAGTTTGAGATGTGTTTGAAGTAGCGTTTGATATTTTATCGGCATAAACGGCCCGTGTGTGATTCGGGTCCGACGAATGCGTTTGGGTGCCCAACTCGGGCACTAGTCACGGCCTACGGGGTTGGGTTCGTGACATCTTGTTTCATGCTTTACGTGCTCGGTACATATTGCATCGACCCCGCTTTCTTCGGGGGCTGCGTTTCATGCCGCGCAGGTACAGACAGATGAGTAGAAGATGTTAGTAGAAGATGTGCCAGCTGGATTGGCGAGCTCCATTTTCTCCTGAGTCCGCCGAGTCGCAGCATTTATGTTATGAGAGTACATTTTCATGTTAGAGACTTTGCAGACAGTGTCGTGTGTATGAGATGTCCATTTGTAAGCGGCTACGTAAGCCGATGTATCATTATGCATTGTGTTATGAATTTCATGTGTTTACAGATTTGTTATGGTTACAGGTTTTATTCGATTTGTAAAAGAGCAAAGGCATGTTTGTTTTCGGAAAAATTTTTCCTTGTGCATTTTGACATGTTTTGCGGGCCCATTATGATTATGTGTATTACGAGAGTCTGCGGGTTCGCTCGGCCCTAAGTAAGGGTCGGGTGCCCATCATGCCCTATCGGAAATTAGGGTGTGACACTCTGGGCCCGACTGGTGTCTCCCAGCTCGCGTAGACTTGCCCTTAAGGCCCGTCGCCTTTCTCGGAGGCATCGGCGAAAACATAGCAATTTGTTGAAAGAAGTCATCCTAATAATACGGTTATCGCACGATCTAAGATCGAAGAAAGATAACATCCTAAATGTCTCCGTAGCCTCGTTTATAGATGTGGTGCACAACACACCGATAAACAAAAGACTCTACTAGACACGGTCTGTAGACATTCCGAGGGACGAACCGCTCACGATACCACTTTTTTTTCACGACCCAACCCCGTAGGCCATGACTAGTGTCCGAATTGGACACTCATATGTACCTGATACTCAGAATTAGCATACTAAATTTTCATAAATATAAATGATCACATATAGGCTCAGATTAACGCATAATAGGCAACATATGTCATAAAAGCCGGTGAGGCTGTCGCAATGTACATAGCATATCAAAATACGCATATACATCAAGGGCTGCCAATGGGACCGCCCAAACATAAAAACGTACGAACATGTCTGTGCAGGAACAACCATAACCCACATACATGTCTCGAGACCTCT